>NW_026557130.1:0-27695 GCF_029017545.1 Prosopis cineraria | reverse complement strand
GAATAAAGGTCTTAGGCTTAGAAGCCCAACAAAAAAAATAGGTTTATGGGCCCATGGGTCGGGTACATAAACCCGACCAATTTAAAAAAAATTAAAATATATATTTAATTTTTTTATATCTAATTTTTTAAAAAACATAATAAAAAATAATAAAAAATAGGACATATGGCGCATGAGACCCATTGGATGACTCCGTCGGTGCATGGTTGACTCCACCGTGAAGCTGGCAGCGCGTGGAAGACAGCAGCCCGACACATGTCATCATCGGAAGGAAGATAAGGTGACACATGTTATGCATACGCCTCCCTGAGAGCGGAAATGTTTTTCTAAGAATTTCTTGATCCATCATTTCTTGGGGCACGTGCCAGTGTGTATGGGACCAGATTAGGACAAAAGTTTATTTTAAAAAAAATCTTAAATTCGAGATCTTTATTTTGATATATAATTTGCATATTTTTGAGATAAAATAAGAATTTTTTTTGAGTTATCTAGTGCTTTTTATGAGTTTAAAAAAAGTTCTAAATTTATTTCTTATTTTTTTTTAGGAAAATATGAAGCAAGAGCTTTTAGTAGCACTGATTACTGAAAAAATTATTCTATCAATATTAAGTATCTAGATGAACCAGATTATCAGCCTCTTACCCGGAACCCTTCGAAGAGGAGGAGGAGGAATATGAACTTTAAAGTGAGGATTCTAATTTTGATCCTGAAGAAGATCCAATGTTAATCTTGAAAATGTGTTGGAAGGACTTAAAAAGGTATGTATGCTGTCGGTACCAAAACATGAATCAGAGGGTGATGAGAATGTTCAAAATGAAAATGAAGATATCAAACAACCTTTCACACCCTCAGTGATCAAAATAGCAAAAAGAGAAGCTAAAAGAATAAAAAAAATCAGATTAAATTTCTCTAACAGTCAGAGCATATTCAAGCTTCATAACAAAAGAAGAAACAAGCCATGGATGTAGGAAAAATTTTTCAAAACAACTTAGGAAGGAGCTTGTGCAACATAACAAGCGAAACAAGTTGTACTTAGAGATCCTCTATGGAATAGAGCCATCAAAGGGATGAAAAGTACAAGAAAAAATATAAAGACATAATTAAGAGTTGTCTTTTTAGGTCTATACCTTAAGCATTGTTTTGTTTTTCCAAGAATTTATTTTATACTGTATTAAGACCTTGATGATTTATGAATATATGAAGCATGTTGTTTTATATTTAATTTCTTATATATACTTTATTTGAGTGGGAGCTCTAAAGTGATAAATCATTTATGAGCCATATATAATGATTGTGAAAATATTTGTAAAATTCTTTATAGATGATAGTGTGATTTTGTTAGAATTAATGTGATGGGAGATACAAACGTAGCCTTCTGCTCATTGACCTAATAGAGTTGTTATTACTCTAATAAAGAATAATACAAATATAAGACATTGTATATTTCTCATAAGTATTTTATTCTTGGTTTAATATAGAAAAACTATTAATGTGAGATAGTTTCATTTCAGAACTAAGAATGGCAACAAAAAGCATTATCGCTGAATTGAATAAGGGCAAAAAATTAAACGAGGATAACTGGATATTGGCACCGTAAGGTGTCATATATTTTGAAAGAACAAGATGCTATTGAGCCATTGACTAAAGTCATGGCTGAGCCGAGCCTGAGGCAGGAAACTCGAGTCAGCATAGGAGAAACCAAGAGGCATTTAAGCATGGAAATGAAAAAACAGCATCACATGAATAATACTTCTAAGTGCTATGGCAGACAATCTGATTGATGTGTGATTTGAGAAGCTCTCCACTGCCCAAGCTATGTAGGCTACCTTAAAAGAAAGGCGTACCGGGTAACTCAGCCACTAAACTGAGAAGGCTTATAATTAAATTCAACACTTATAAATTAAAGCTGAACACTCTTATGCAGCAGCACCTTAGAGAGATGGCCAACATGATCTGTGAACTTAAAGAAGCCGGGCCGGGCACAATCTTTCTGATGAACAGTAAGTAGAGGCATAATCAAATCACTCCTACATAGTTGGGAGCATATGAAAGTTAACCTAGCCCACAATGAAAACACATCATTAACTTTAACAATGTGGCTAAAACACCTAGAGCTAGAGGTTGAACGTTTGGAGGGCTTACAAGTCATCTAAACAAGCTTACCTTGTTAAGGAAGGCGGTCTTTCAAATTTTAAGCCCAAGAGAGGCAAGAAGCAACAAAAGAAAGGTAATAAGTAAAGAAGGATAGACAACCTTTCAAGAAAAAGGGCAAGAAGAGCGGCAAAAAGAGAATTATCCTTAAAAAGTTAGATGTTTCGCCTGTCAAAAGATAGGCCATTTGCAATGGACTATCCTGAGCAAAATGGACGTGATCAGGTACTTGTGAATTATGTGGATTCACATTTTTCTATGTTTCTAGTATTTTTTTTCTAATGAAAACTATTTCCTCTTCTTGGATTGTAGACTCAGGCTCCACAGACTAGGTAAGCAAGGATCGTGGATCCTTCATAGAGTACCATCAGTTGTTGAATCAAAGCGAGTGGCTTTACATTGGTAGCAAAAAAAACCTTAATTCTCCATGAGTTTTACATGCACTGGACATCTAATGAACTTAATTTCAATAGCTTGCCTTTTATAATTTTGGGTTTTGTAATTAATTTTCATGACAAGATTGTTGACATTATGTACAATTCAACTTTTATGGTCGTGCTTTCTTTCAAAAAGGTTCTTTATAATGGATATTGTTGACAAAGTTCATTTTCATGATTGCTTTACTACCTCTTCAATAATGTAGATATGAATATCTGGCATGCTAAATTAGGTCATATTAATCAAATAGAATGATTAAACTAGATAAAGAAGGAATGCTAGGTCCAATTACAAACATGGAAATGTCCTTATGTGAAAATTGACTAGCTGGTAAAGCAATAAGAAAACCTTTTAGTAAAGGCACTAGGACTGAAAATCCATTACAATTAATCCATTCTGATATATGTGGTCCTATGAGTATGAGGGCAAAACACGGAGCTTGGTATTTTATTACCTTTATCGATGATTTTTCACATTTTGGTCATGTTTATTTGATATCACAAAAGTCTGAAGATCTTGAGTGCTTTAGACAATACATTAACGAGGTTGAAAATTCAACGGACAATAAAATTAAAGCATTACAAATTGACTGAGGACGTGAATACTTGTCTGATCAATTTAAAGAACTTTGTGAAGAAAAAAAGGAATAATTAGACACTAACTATTCCTAGCACTCTGCAATAGAATAAAGTTGTTAAAAGAAGAAATAGGACTCTTCTAGACATGGTTTAGTCAATGATGGCACAAGTGAATCTTCCAATCTCGTATTGGGGGGACACTTTATTGATTGCAGCCTTCATACTTAATCGTGTGCCCTCAAAATTAGTTACTTCCATACCCTATGAGTTATAGACAAAATGCAAACAGGATTTAAATCTTAAGACCTAGGGGTCAGTTGCATATGCCCATGATGATTCCGATAAATATGGAAAATTAGGTCTAAGAGGAAAGAAATGTATCTTTATAAGATGCTCTAAGCAATCAAAGGGTTATATTTTCATTAGTGAAAATGATGATAGAACTGTAATTGAATTTGAATATAGGAATATCACATTTTTAGAAAATGAGTTTCCTAGCAAGGGAGAAATTGATCGAATTATATCTCTTTACGAGACATGAGAGTAGCATAATATAGAACACATAGAAAGGCCTGAATCATTACAAAATGTTGATCTAAGTGGGAGCTCTAAAAGGTCTGCCAGAAGACCTAAAAAGAATCAAAATCCACAAGAGACCCCACTTTGAAAAAGTAATAGAGAAAGTGTGCCAAAAGATGCATCCAAATTGAGGGTGAAGCATTAGTGGTAACTCTTCTAGATGATAATGAGCCACGTTCTATAAATGAAGCTTTATCAGGACTTGCTAAAAGATAAGTGGAAGAAGCAATGGATGAAGAAATGGATTTCATGAGGGCTAACAAGTATGGAAATTAGTTAATTTGCCATGTGGCTGAAAGGCTTTGGGAACAAGTGGGTTCTCAAAATCAAAAGAAAGTGGATGGATCAATTGATAAATACAAGGCTCACTTGGTAGCAAAAGGGTATACACAATAAGAGGGAATAGATTATGAGGATTCATTTTCTCCTATTGTACGCTTCAATTCTATCAGACTAATTCTGGCAATAGTAAATAGTCAGGACTTAGAGTTGCACCAAATGCATGTAAAAACTGCTTTTCTAAATGATGATCTGGATGAAAAATTTATATACAACTACCATTAGGTTTTATTGAAAAAGGAAAAGAAGATAAAGTATGTAAATTAAATAGATCAATTTATGGACTAAAACAATCATCCAGATAGTGGTATTTGAGGTTTCACAGAGTAATAACCTTATATGACTTTAAATGATTGAGGAAGACCACTGTTTTACATCAAGAGGTTCAACGGGAACTTTGTAACATTATCTCTTTATGTAGATGATATTTTACTAGCCGAAAATAGTCTGGATTCGATAATCACTATTAAAGAATGGCTTTCAAATTTTTAAATGAAAGACATTAGTGAAGCAGAGTACATTCTTGAAGTTAAAATCTAAAGAAATCACTCTAAGAAGCTTCTTTATTTCCACAAGAAAATTATATAAGGAAAATTCTTGAGCGTTTTAATATGAAAGATTGTGAACCCATGGATACCCCCTAAGCTTAGTCTTGATATAGGTCCTAAAACTGAGATAGCTAAAATAAAAATGGAAAAGAGTTCCATATGCCAGTGCAGTCAAATTTGATGTATGCAATGATGCGTACAAGACCAAATATCTGTTATGCCGTAGGACTTGTGAGTCACTACCATCTAACCCGGAGAAGGACATGGGAAGGCTGTAAAGAGGATCTTAAGATACTAAAAGGGTACTGTTGACTATGTATTTTGTTATTAAGGGAGTGATCTACACCTGATAATATACTCGATGTGATTTAGGTGAAGATGAAGATAAAAGAAGATAACTTCATCAGGCTACGCTTTCTTGCTAAACAATGGGGCCATTTGTTGGGCAACAAAAGCAGACATACATTGCCCTACACTTTATGGAAGCTAAGTTTGTAGCATGTACTGTAGCAGTGCAAGAGGCTATGTGGCTTAAGAGATTTATAGAACATCTTAGGTTTGGAAATGAAAGTACAAATCAGTGTTAATTCATTGTGAAACACTGCAGCCACAAACCTATACCAAGATCCTAATATCATAGCAAAATCAAACACATAGACATTAAGTACAATTTGTAAGGGAAGCGCAAAAGGTTATCACTGTATCAACATTTCCACGAAATGTATGATAGCAGATCCCCTAACAAAACCATAGCTAAGGAGATATTAAGAAACATGTAAGGCTCTTGACATGGCTAGATTGACTTGATGTAATATATTGGTTATATTAATGAGAATCTTCTTTACTCCATATGTGTACAATGAGAATATACAATCTCTAGTATGTCGTACAGGTTGATAAGGTTGACTCTCTCATACGAGTAACTACCTTTGACATTGAAATCAAAGATGAGACATTAGTGTTCACCAGTAAGGCAACACAAAATGTTGATATGGTAGAGAAGAAACAAAATCATATGTCACCTTGATTAAAGAGCAAGTCGAGATAAGATCTATAAGCATACTGGATCAAGTCATGGATCCCCCATATCTATAATACCTATAGCCAAACAACAAATTCTTCTAAATTGACATCATGTGAGATCAATAGAAAGAAGAATTTAGGTTTAAGTATAATGAATATCTGAACTTAAGTTTGTATGGTGCTAATAATAAATGAAATGACGTACGTTCTTACAAGCAAGAGTAACACCATAACATGTGTTTCATACCACATGTACTTAAGAATCACAATGGGAAGCAAGTGAATAAATCCTTGCTTCGTTGCTGTGTGAGTCCTAGAAAGGAAAAATCCTTTCAATGATGTCCTTTGACTTTGACATTATCATGGAGATATGTTATAGTGTCTGCTACTTAACATACACCATATAGTCAGATTGATGTGACCTAAAGGTTTCATGTCAGGAAAGCGACTGTTTCCTATCAAGTGATATATGGGTGAAAGGAAGATTATCTTAATATACACGTCTATGCTCGTATTTACAACATGTCCCTTATGAAATAATTTTGAATTCATAAGTGTGGATACTACGCATATAAGAGAGATTATCTAAGTCTTGGATAGACTTAAGAGGGATCAAATTAGTCATAATGAGAAAAAGTGTATATTGGTAAATCTAGGATATTAAGGCACGAATTAATCAAGGATAAATTCAACTTTAAGGTTATTTATGCGGTCCTTAATAGGATTTCCTAGTACAAACAACTGAAATGAAGACGTCAAGCCTATACGATCATGAAAAACACCTTGTATGAAGAGAGGAAAGAGAAAGAGATAAGACTGACATTATCTTCTCCACCAAGTGTGAGTGGGAGATGTTGGCTTATCCACCCTTGGTGGATCAGGCCATATAAAAGCCCAAATTGGGGAATGGGCTCTTGTGACAATTATGAAAAATGTTTGGGTTCAATATGCAATTTACTTAGGGCCTCAAAATGTAATATTCTCTAACCTTTGAATTTGAGTCATGAGCGGTTAAGGAGAAACTGCCGCATGTTCCCATAAGAGATAGTTATGGGTACAGTTCTTAGTCAGTTTTATTCTCTGTGTGAAAGGAAGAACAAACACACTCTCTTTTTTCTTGCGACTCATTTTCTCCTCCAACTCATTCTCTTAGAGAGTGCATTTGCTATGTATCCAAATGAAGTTGACTAGTGTAACTTTGTTCCGGCATACGTACATGCGAATTAATGACTCAAGGTATGTTTTTCTCCTCATTTTCTTTCAGGAGTCTTTCAATAGGATGGACCATTCAGTTTGTTGATGCCCCTATTTTCAAGCCAAACTAGTCCATATGACATAGTAAGTTTATAAGTTGTAAGCATGCTATCATTTTCCATTAACTTTAATTTGTTACATAGTCTTCAATTGTCATTCTCATTTGAAAAAGAAACATTGATGATCAATACTACCATAACTTTGAAGTCTTACTTTTTGGCTCTACGATCTTGATAACCAAACCAGATAGTTTGTTGTCATTTGATTGACATTAATATATGATCTTACTACAATTTAGTTAGGCTACGTTAATAAAGTAACAGTTACCTTTGCAACAGGTGAAAAAGTACTGCATGGTCTAAAAATAAGCAACAATTTTGCAAGTGTAACTTTTTTCAAACAAATCATGATGTTCATATATTGACCAAGTCAATTTTTTGTAGCTTATGATGTTCATATATTGACCAAGTCAATTTGTTGACCCGTCTCTCTTGAATGCTTCCCAATTGCTACCTTAGTATATGGTATTGCTGTGCTGTTAGATATTATATTAAAAACGTATTAAAATATATAAAAATTTTAAATTTAATACATAATCCAAATATAAAAAATTTAAATTGTAAAAAAAAAATTATTACTCGATTAGCTCAACTTAAAAAAAAAATCCTTTTTAGAATATCTTATAACAAGTTTAAATTTAAATAATTTTTAATCATACATTTTTCACTTGGAATATTATGTATAGTTTTTCTTTCATCATTTTTTGCTTTCACATGTGAAATGTGAATGAAATCAAAATAATCAGTATGTGATAAGGTGACAATGGCAACATCGCTGCGCATTCTGAGGAAGACATCTAATTAGATCACTTTCATGGGTATAACACTTTAAGACTGGGGATAATATACCAATAGTTAATTATGGCCATCTTATAGCAAAAATTATTTTTTTATTGGCAATTCTTAATCTCCTAGAATGCAGTAGCTATGGCTACTATTGCATCAAACATCTATATTTTTCTATTACTATCTTTTCTTTGTGAAAGATTTGAAGCAGTATCTACAACCAAATAACACTCGGTGCTTTACTTTCCCTAACTATTCATCCCACTTCATGGCATTCACCTTCTAGTTGATTTGCCTTTGGCTTTTATTAGTAAGGAAATGGCTTTAAAGTTGGGATTTGGTTGTTCAGTGATGCTGCTAATATAATCATATAGACTATAAATCGTGATGAACCCCCAATATCCTCAAATTCAAGGCTATTTCTAACCATAATGGTGAGCTTTTTCTTCAAACAAGTCCAAAGCAAAAGAAGCGTATTGCTCACAGTGATAATGGAATTGTTCATTCTGCCTTCATGCTTGATTCTAGAAACTTTGTTTTGCAAGACAAAACTTCTAACATCCTTTGGTAGAGTTTTGATTTCCCCACTGATACAATTTTAGGAGGTCAAGTTCTATAAACTAAGGATCATCTGGTCTCTAGCTCATCAAGCACCAATCATCTGGAAGGTTTCATATCAAGATACAAGATGATAGAAACCTTGTTATGTATCTAGCTTTTCCAGTTGTAACACCATGGGATGCCTACTAGGCCTCCAATACTGTGAATGGTGAGGGTTCCAAATTTTATCTTTTACTTGGAAATACATCTCCTTATCTTCATATGCTAGATGGTAATTGTTCTAAACATGGTCATAATAGAGCTAGATGATAAACGTTTGTCAACTTTAAATAGCAATGGAAGCAACACCATTTATCATGCAGCCATCGATTCTAGTGGTGTTTTTTTGACTCTATGCTTATTGGATGATAAGAATGGTAAAAACCAAGTTATAAGGGGTTTGTAGTCAGTATTGGGTGTTTGTGATGTGAAGAATTTTTGTAGGTTTAATAGTTTATTACACCTATATTGACGATAAACCCTTTTATGATTGTCTTCCTGGGACTGATTATATTGATCAGAGTCAAAACAATATTAGATGCGTAAGGAACTTCTCAGATGTTTGATGTAGAGATGGAGGGGATAATTCTACATTGTATTCCATATTTAGCATGAGTAACATGTCTTGGAGTGATGCAGCATACTTTGAAGAAAAAATTCCACAAGAAGAATGCCAATCTTCTTGCTTGAAAGATTATTATTGTGAGGCTGCAATATATGAACAAGAGTGATGTAAAAAACAAAAGCTTCCGTTAAGATATGTTAGAAGAAAAGCACAAGGGTCATCCTACACAATATACTTTAAGGTAGGGAATGTGAGCCACAAAAGCAATAATACACCTTTTATACTTGAACTACCCATTAAGACAACCAGTAAGAAAGCAATTTTTCTGATCATTCTTGTTATCTTAGGTTTTTCAATTCCTTTGTGTTTAGTTATTGGCATCTCTGGCAATTTAATTTACAAATTTAGAATTTTAAGTTACAAGAGGTAACTGGATGTTAGAGATTTGGGCTTGAATGAAGGGATCACTTTAAAGGTATTTTTGTGCAATGAGTTGAAAAAGGCAACAAATGATTTCAGCATAAGTTGGGTAAGGGATCCTTCAGATTAGTCTATAAAGGAACTTTGCATAGAGGGAGAAGACTAATTGCAATAAAAATACTAGAGAAGTTAGTTGAAAAAGGAGAGAGAGAATTTCAAACTAAAATGCAAGCCATTGGAAAAAAACCCACCATAAAAACTTAGTTTGCTTGCTAGGATATTGTGCTAAAGGATTTAAAAGGCTTTTAGTTTTGAGTACATGAGCAATGGTTCTCTTAGAAAGTTTATCTTTGGTGATAGTATTGTACGTCCAGATTGGGAACAGAGAAGAAGAATAGCATTAGATATTGCAAAAGGTTTATTGTATCTCCATGATGAATGTGGAGCTCCTATCATTCATTATAACATAAAGCCTTAAAACATACTAATGGATGAGTTTTTGATAGCTAAAATATCAGAATTTGGGCTAGCAAAACTTCTTATGCCTAACTAAATAAGGACTTTTACTCAAGTTAGAGAGCCAATGTAACACTTGCCTTGAGTGTTATCCAAAAATCACATAATTCATACAAACTAAGTGTGGTTAAGGAGTTGATCCTCTAACCAACTTAAGAAATAAATCATTTAAAACCTTAAAAATAATTATAGGTTCTACCTATAGCGCACGGAAGCAAGTTAGACGAAAATGGAATAAAAAGATGCTGTCATGACAGTAATTTATTGCTGTCATGACAGCCCTCCTGGGCCAACTTCCAGGAGGCGCTGTTCCGTCATTCGACCTCCGATTGAAGTGATTTTAAAGCTCACACATCACATTCAAAGGGTACTATAAGTGTACCAAATTTCAAAAAGATCCAACGGTCGGATTAAAAATTAGACATGTTAAAAGATTGACTATTTTTGCTGTCATGACAGCTAAAAAGCTGTCATGACAGCACTTCTGGACCAACTTCCGGAGTGCACCATTTCATCATCTGACCTCCGATCGGAGTGATTCCAAAGCCCACATGTCACTTTTAAAGAATACTATTAGCATACTAAATTTTGAAAAGATCTAACGGACGGATTGAATTTTGTACAGGTTATAAAATTAATACTGTAGCTGTCATGACAGCAATTTAATGCTGTCATGACAGCACCTCCAGACCAAATTCCGGAGTGCGTCGTTTTTCCGTCCGATATCCGATTGATGTGATTCCAAAGCCCACACGAAGCTTATAAAAGGTTTTACTTGTGACCCAAATTTTAGAGAAATCCAACGGTCGGATTAAGATTTGGATACCCGGATGTAAAAGTGCAGCTTTTTGGTAAAAACTATTTTCAAAATTGTCCAAATCCCATCCTAATGGTCACAAACCTGTGGAAACACTTTGGACACGTCAAATAAGATTAAAAAACACCTGATAGAACATTCAAATGATGGAAAACCCCCATACATCAAAATTTGACCACCCGGGTGCCATTTCCCAAAATGGACCCTAAACCCCCAAAATGCACAAATCATACAAGAGTGGTCACAAATCAATCCAAATACCATGTATTTATATAAATACATATGCTAAACATTTTCACTTGGCTCAGAGCTCCTTGTGGGGCCCACGCACCCACTCTCTCTATCCAAGCTGTATGTTTTCCCATAGCACACCATTTGCAATGCAACCACTTTGTATTTGCTTATAAAATCACATATATATCAAAATAAAGATCTGCTTGTAATAGAAACTTGGTCTACTAAGTAAATCCATCAAAACCACACACCATAACCAAGTTTCCTAGCCACAAGTCTGCAAACAGACAAAAATTCATACACAAGCACACAATCCACACATATTCACACACACACACATAATCATATCCTACTGGCACCCTAATCTTAAATACATTACAATATATTTGCTCAAAAGAAAGGGGTTGCAGTTCTTTACAAATCACAAGCAAACCCCTAGCTTTGCTCTTTTCCCCGTCCACCACTGGATCCTTCGCCTGGACCTAGAATATTGAAAAGAAAGGGGTGAGACAACCACAGTCTCAGTAACAGTAAAATCTATATTGATTATTACAAAGTAAGCCATAATCAAATAAATGAATAATAAATTCAACATAGTATATAATTTAGCCATTTAAAATGCATGAATGCATGACCTAGGCCGGTATGGCCTTTCATGACCAACAGAATGCCCCCTGGCACTCTTTAACTCGCAGGTAAACCTTATACCTACTTGTACCTCCACAGGCACAAAACATAATCTAAGGCATGATCTAATCCACCGAACCTCCTATGCCCCTTCGACGTGAATCCTAAGCAGTTGAAGCTAACTCCCTCCCAGAGCCAGCCCAACTTACTTTCCATGTGAGGGCTACCTTGGCCTAGGCACTCAACCTCACACTTCATATGTTGGATTCCCTCCCCCACTGAGAGGTGTCGAACACTCAATACACTAACCACTTTAGTGCACTGAGCCCACAATACGTAAGACAACACTGAGTACTGACAGTGTGCCATAGAATATCAAAAATCCACACCTTCTCATTGGTGAACTCCCACCGAGATCATGCCTTTTACTCTTGTCTACCTTTCCTGAGTATTGACCATTCAACACTCTAAAGTAGTATAATATTTATAAATCTCATTTCCATAAAAACATTGTTATTAAACAATTAGAAAACATATTTGCACTATAATCAAAGTAGTACCCCATAACCCCTTATAAAGCATATTTAATCTTTTAAAACATGTAATGCATGATAACTAGTAATATTTATTCAAAAATAGCTAAAACAAAGTAATAAGAAATATAAATTCCCCTATTACCTCAACCCTTTGGTACCAAAAGGGTTCCCCTTGTACAAAATAGGGCTCGGCTTGTTCCTTACTTCTCAATAAGTTCCACCAACAATTTTCTACAACATATAAGTGATCCACATCACTTATCATGACAAATAGCATTAATGAAGACTACTTGGCTCTATGAGTCATAGTCCACCCTAATGGTCCATATATTAAACCAACCATTCACATAGTATCACTTAACCACCAAAACCATTTATTAGCCATCACTAGGCTAATTTTCAATTTATATAATTTTTTATCAATTAAAAACCTTCACTTAGTGTCACCAACTTTCACCATTAGCCCTTATAATGAAAACCAAACCTTAATTTAAATCTTATTGGGATCAAATAGCAAAATTATAACTAAATCAATAAGCTTAAACCATTGAAGAGCAAAAACCCAATTTCTTAAGGTTTATTTTATGCACAAAACACCTCTTTTCATCCAATTATCCACTCAAAATATTAGATCACTATATAGAAACTCAAAACATGCTCCCTAGGATCCAAAGAAACAAAAGCTTACAAGAATAAAGCCTTTGGGATCAAAATCCAAAAATTTCCTCTTCCAAAAATTGAAGAAAATCAAGAGAAAGAGAAGAGGATTGAAGTAGGGAGTTTACCTATCGTGTAGCCGAGCTTGCAACGGTCGCAAAGACTCCTAGATCCAAGCCTAACTCCCTCCCTTTCTCTTTCTTCTTCCTCCTCTCTCTCTCTCCCGTTTGTGCATTTCTTTCCTTTCTCATTTTCTCTGCGTTTCTGCATCATTTTTGGCCTTTAAATTGCTGGTCAAAAAGTTTGGGGAAAATTACAAGAAAGGGCCCAACATTTTTTATTATTGCACAAAAGCCCGGGTCAACTTTGGTAATTTTTTCCATAGTTAAAAAATTAAATAAAACCAAACTTTTGCTTAGTAAAATTCAAACTCTGGGCCTCTATTAAATTATTCTAAATTTTAATTTAATTATAGATATTTTATTTTATTTTTGTTTATTTTTTTAAATAAATTTGAGTCTTAAAATTTTTAGGATGTTACAGCCAAGAGAATACTTAGCTCTAGAATGGCAAAAAGAATACTCCAATCATAGTGAAAGCAGATGTTTATAGTTATGGAATCATGCTGTTGGTGATTGCATTTTGTAGGAAAAACATGATGATTAATGGGTCGAACCCAGAGCAAATTGTTCTATCCAATTGCATGTGCAAGTGTTTTGTTAGGAGAGAGTTGAACAAGCTTGTTTTTAGGGAGGAAGTAGATAACACAGAGTTGGAGAATATGGCAAAAGTGGGGTTATGGTGTATTCAAGATGAACCATTTCTTCGACCAATAAATAAAGAGTGTGGTATTAATGCTTGAAGGAGTTTGAGATGTGGCTATTCCTCCTTGTCCATCTGCTAACTGTATGTGATGTCACTTTGCTTCAAAGCAAAAACAAATAAGATATTATAGTTTTATGCTGCTTTGATTTTCTTTGTTTTAGTTATGTGTGTTTCTATGTAATTTTATTTTCTAATTAGTGCATTTTACTTGCAGTTGGGAATAATATCTTGTTGATATCAAAATTTTTAGGCTCATTAGAAAATAATGTCAAAATTTGTCAACAATTGATATCATAATATCAATATTAACTATAATACTTATAATTAATTATGTTACATATTCACAAATTGTAAATAATAAAAATTCTATAAAAGCTACCCAAGAAGGGGTGAATTAGGCTAATCAAAATTTAAAGCGAGTAATGCAAAAATAAAGGTAAGTAAAGAACGATATCACCAAACAAAGCTAACTAAAAGGAAGAGAAGCTTTGCATAGAGAGTTTATCCTAGTTTAGCTTTATTCACTTAGGCCTATGTCCAGTCTCCAAAGCACCTTGAGATTTCATACTATATTTGCCAAGATTAAATCAAGCTCTTAGTTGCCACAGTACAACATAGACTTCGTACTAAGTCTGAAACTCTCCCTATTATGAAGGTGATTACAAATCCCCTTATGCTCCTTGAGCTTAAGGTACTTTGTTTCAAGTGTGAAATACAGAGATGAATAGAGTGAGTTCAATAATAAATCACCACTATAATAAAAGTCTCGTTTAGAGTTAATATACAATCAATGAATATATAAATAAATGGTAGTTAGAAATGAATATGTGTAGTTGGCTTAGTAACATCTCTTAGTCCATTATACTCATAAATTAGTTATTAGAGTCTTCACCTTCATTGCTCTGAGTTTTCCCATTAACTATCCCAATATAATAGTGCTTTTTAGTGGGTTATCATGTTATTATTAACTTAGAAAAGTAATGGCTATATGCAATAAATGCTTTCACAAAAAGTAGAAAAGATTGATACTAATAGGATAATTTTAATATAAGTATGAGAAAAGATCAAGATATGAAAAGTGTTAAATCAAACTCATGGTTATGTTTAAAACAATTCTAGAAAGGTAGAATATTGAACATAACTAGAGGGAATTGAAATGATTGAGGTTTGGATGAGATATAAGTGATCAAAAGATACTCTGGTCAAGTATATGAAAAACAAAACAAAAATGTTCAAGTTCATATCATAAGGAGAAACATTCATACTAGAATGAATATGAACATATAATGAAAGGGTATGAAACTGTACAGATAGGAAAGGTTTGATATTGAGATGAAAATTGTAAAAGATGATTATCAAGCAGAGTTTATTTTGGTACAATCGAACTCATATTGGTATAAAGCCTTTATATTGGTATGAATAAGTTTGGCACCGGTATGAAGCAAAGAATAATGATAGACAGTGGGCAAAGAGCTTTATTTCGGTATGATAAAGATGACAAGGGTATGAATAAGATTGATACCATTATGAAGATTGCAATGTCCCTTCCTATATTACCAAACTGTAACACACATTTTGTATAAAGGTTACTAGAGATCCTTAAAATCTTTAAATTGCCATAAATCTCACATAACAAATATATATATGTTCAATATTTTAAAAACTTTGGGATCCAAAAATTCTTTGGAAAATAGTTCAAATCATCTAAAAATATATATATTCATACAGAACGGAAGCTTTTAGATTGCATTAATGCCACACTTTGGGCAAAACAATAATTCCAAGCAATTTGGGCCATATGTGTGTGCCACGGTGCACATGATAGTTTTTTGTTGTCATGATAGTTCAACAGATGCAAACTTTCAGTATGTATCATTTTTACATAAGATGTCCAATTAGAACAATTCAAGTTCACGCACAAAGCTTATTTCAAAATCTAGCTAATGACAAATGTTTCATTTCAATCAAACAATTCATTTAAAAATTGGACACTCAGATACAAAATGATCATTTTACATCATTTTCACTCACCCCAAGCATCCCTAAAATCATTCCATGTGTTAATACCCTTATTTAAGGGCTTGACCATATCTAATGGAATATTTAGCACTTAATTGAGCAATCATATAATCAAAATCAAACACATTATCAATTTGGCCACTAAAGTGCCCATCATCACACACTGAGGCTATTTTCACATTTACACCATATATATACTCTTGGCTAAATTTCACATATTATCACCATCAAACACGTAAACATGTACTTGAAATAGTATCTTGCCCCTCACTAATAAGAGTCATCATATTTCATACATTTATGCACTTCAATTCTAACTTACACATAGTGACACAAGTGCCACTACTACAAAATATATTTATGGGAGCACTGAAAAGGTCTCTAAAAACTTTATGTGTAATGTTTTAGAGCACTTTTTCAAAAAAAAAAAAAGTGCTCCCAAAGATATTAAAATAAAAATAAAAAATAAGACTAATAAACCTACAAGAGCACTTATGCAAAAAGTGCTCTTATAGTTTTAAAATAAAAAACAACAAACAAGAAAATTTAAAGCGTAGAGAAGTGCTTATAAGTGCTTCAGTAGGTTGAAGGAAAGGAATTTTAAAAGCATGATAATTAGCATAGTGGAGTGCTTTTTGCTAAGAGCTCATGTAGGCTTCAATTAATAATTTTTTAAAAAAATAAAATAATAGCCTTCAGGAACACTTATAATTAAAACAGTCCTATAGGCTTCATATATCGGAGGGCTTACAAGTTGAAGCACTCTAATATCCCCACATTTTAAAAGTTATTAAAAAAATAAACCCTACCTTTTCTCACATCATGTAGTCCCCCTACTTCGACTTCCGTTCTTCAGCTCTGACCTTCCTTAAAGCTCTACACAATGTTGCCAAAGATGTTGTTGAGCCTAGTCTACCATCACACTACCATTATAACATCTTGAGTTTTTAACTTTGAAATTCTAAGTATTTAAGAAGGATAAATTGGTTAAAATAAGTGACATATGAATTAATGGTGTTTTCAAAATATTAAAAAAAATTTGGAACTTTGCATAGCTTTAGAAACAAGCTAGAATAGTGTTCAATAAAACACCTTTGACTAGGAGATTCTACTATGGAAGGTGAGCTCAGGCCAACGTGTGTGAACGTCTGGTCCAATAGAGCCCTTAGTTTTAATAAAAGTGATATGGAGGCTCAAATGATAGAATGATCGTGCTAGATTGTGAAAAATGACTTGTGAATATGCAAATTTTTTAGTTGGATATGCATAGTTGTTGTTTTTACATATATAAGCTTTATATATTCACAGTTGTGCTTATTAATTAATAATTGTGAGCTATTTTGTTATTGAAATATTTACATCACCCCATAGTTATAATTAAAAGTGAGGGCTTTGATATGGGCTAAAGGGAAGGAAGACTTAATTGATTTAAAGAGCTTGTGTTTGTATAGCTCTTCCCCTTCTTTTTGGTTTATAATGAATATTTTAGAAATCTTATGCCAACTTACAATCATATGTTATTTTGAGGTCACATATATAAGAACTATGGTGTAAATGTGGGTATATCAACCTAAAGTGTTGTAATTGTGGTAAAATTATTGTATAGGGGCTGAGATACCAATGCAAGTGATATTTTTATGTTGATTATATATTAGAATAGCTGTGAGAATGTTTAAATGTAATTTGTTATTACCTATTGAATTCATTGTAAAAATGGGATTTTGATGGCTAATTGACGTCTGGAATGTGACTGTTGTTGTATGATTGATTTATCAGGTTGTGTATGATTTATTTAAATTGGTTTGAGTGGTTCCAAGATTATTGGCATGAGATTAGTGGATATGGATACCAATGTGTATGTTATAAAGGAGAATGGACCATTTTATATTCAGATGTCCATCTTTTGAATGGTAACACTAGTACAAAATATGTAATTTACAGGGTACTTTTTACATCAGTTGAAAGGCAAACGGTGTAAAAAATAAAGACGGTAGCATTTTTGTAAATTATATTGAATTACTTGACACTTTTTACACCGGTTGGCCATCCACCCGGTGTAAAAAGATAATTTTCACTTAGGAATATATAATGGTTGTAATATTCTTATTGGTTTCTAGTGCTCTATCTTAACCTTTTGACAGGTCAAATATTGAGTCACAAAATCCATAATATTCCTCTTCATACCAGACCACCACCAAGACTGCTTTGTAGCTCTTAAATAGATCATGTACTTGTTACAATGAGCTTCACTTAGTATCACTTTCCTTAGGTCTATATCGTCAGGCACACAAATCTTGTCCCGATAAACCATAAAACCATCATCAATGAAATTGAAATAAACAGCTCGATTCGCTTTGATTTCTTATCTGATCCTCAAAAGACTCTCATCTTCTAGTTGTGCCATTCTCAATTCTCTCTAAAAATCATTGCTAACTTTCGTAGAATAGGCACCAACTAATGCTTTCAATGGTGTATCTTACTACGAATGAACAAAAGATTCCATCAGTTTATTCTCCTTAATCATAAGACTTGGCACATGCAAAGTCAGCAACCATATTAGCTTTACCCAAATGGTATTTTAATTCAAAATTATCTTACTTCTCAATTTGTAAAAATTATTGCACTCCTAATAAACATTAATACAGAAATCCACCACTATCGTTCTTAAGAAAAAGTATTACATCATAAAGCATAAAACTCACAAATTTGATATAGTGAATTTCTTCACAATTTAAGCCACACTTGCATTCTTTTCTAGTTTATACATTTCAATGATAATTCATAAATCAATAAACTAATGGACACACACAAGTATAAGATAGAATTTCCCCAGTTATTTCAAACCTTTGAGACATCAAAGGTTTCACCCTCAACTATTCACTCTCAAAACTTCCAAGAAGCTTGAATGGTGCTAATAGTAATTACAATACAAGCATTTACCATGAAAAAACATCAATATTTATTTTGAGCTAATTTTCACTAGCATAATTGTCACTTCTTAATACTCAAGCTTTACTCTAAAATCATGTAATCATGTAGAAGTACCCATAAAGTTTTTTAGCATCCGTTAACTCTCACTTATAACATTGAGCTCTTGAATGGGCATTAATGAAGCCACATTATTTCTAACCACCAAATTTATGGGAATTTCGGACATCTAATATCCTCCAACCACCAATCATCATAAAATCATAAATATCAAGTTTACTTAGCTCAATCTACCCCCATTAACTCTATTTAAGTTAATGGGTTCGGACCCATAACCTCTATGAACTAAAAATCACTATTAGAAATCAAACCCTAACCTCTACCATCAAGAAAATGGAAGAAGAGAGGAAGATTTAAGCTAAGAAGCTTACCTTTGGTGTTTATGAGCTCCAAATTATCCTAACAATCAGTTTCTTCAAGTCTTAGCTCATCTTTTCGCCACTCTCTCATTCTCTTTTATTTTTCTCTTCTGTTTCACATTAGATTTATGACTTATTACAGCAGAAATCTGACCATGTGCCACAGTGAATGCACAATGCATAGTGGCGCATGGCATAGAGAGCTTCTTCCAAGTATGTTGGCACGCATACGCCACGGTGGACTAACCCCATGCCATGGCATATGGCACAGAACCAATCCCTTTAAAAATTCTTCCTCTTCTATCCCCAAGTGACTTGATTCTCTTTCAAACCCGCGTTTGGTACTAAAATTGAGATCAAACACGCCTATTAGGCCTCTCTAGCCACACACCTTAAAGATTCACTTTACCAATCTATTTAAGCTTAATTAATCTAGATTTAAAATTAGGGATGTTACATCAAACACCGAGTCACAAACTCTGTTACATCTTTCTTCATACTAGGTCACTACCAATACCGCTTCACATTATGGTACATCTTTGTAACTGTCGGATGAATTGCGTACTTGCTACAATGAGCCTCATTCAAGATAACTTTTCTTAGATCTACATCATTAGGTACACAAATCCTATCCCAATAAACCACAAAACCATCATCACTGAATCCAAAATCAATAGCTTAATCTGCTTCAATCTCTTCTCTAACCCTCAATAAACTCTCATCATCTAATTATGCCCTTCCCAATTCCTTCCAGAAATCATTGCTAATCTCAGTAGAATAGGCATTAACTAATGCCTTCAATGGCTCATCCTGTAACGACTCTACAAATAACTCTATCAATCTGTATTCCTTAGCCATAAGTCTTGCCATATGTAAAGTCTTCTAGCTCAAAGCATCAGCAACCACATTAGCTTTACCCGAATGGTATTTAAATTCAACGTTATAATCCTTAAGAAGCTCCATCCACCTTCTCTGTCTCATATTCAGTTCCTTTTAATCCACTAGGTATTTTAAACTTTATGGTCACTAAACACAGTGAACACTGTACTATACAAGTAATGGCACCAAATCTTTAGAGCAAAAACCACTGCTACAAGCTCTAAATCATGCATAGGATAGTTCTCCTTATGTGGTCTCAATTGTCATGAAGCATAGGCTACAACTCGACTATCTTGCAAAGATGCATCTATGTAAACCTCAAAAGGTAACCTTAGATTAAGGATAATTAACACTGGTGTTGTGGTTAGTTTCTCTTTTAGCTTCTGAAATGCCACTTCACACCAGTCATCCTATATATAAGCTGATCTTTTTAGTTAAAGAAGAAGCTATCTGAGAAAATCCTTAAATCAATCGTCGATAATACCCAACTAATCCCAGAAAACTATGTATCTTTGTGACTGAACTAGGACATTCCCATTTTAACATTGTATTAACCTTGTGCGGATCTACTGAAATTCCATCCGCAAACACCACGTATCTCAAAAATCTTACTTTTCTTAACTAAAACTTATACTTACTGAGCTTGGCTTACAACTTTTCGTCTTTCAGAATCTGCAATACCATCCTCAAATGCCTCACATGTTGCTTCTCATTCTTAGAATAGATTAGGATGTTGTTTATAAAGACCACTACAAACTGATCCAAGTACAGCCTAAAGATTCAGTTTATATAGTCCATAACATTATTGGCACATTGGTCAAACCAAATGGCATAACCAAGAATTCATAATGGCCATACCAATCCTGAACACTATATTGGGTACATCTATTGCACTAACTCTCAACTAATGATACCTCAACCTCAAGTCAATCTTAGAAAAGACTGATGTACTAACTAATTGATCTAAAAGATCATCTATCCTTGGCAGAGGATACTTGTTCTTTACAGTTACCTTATTCAATTGCCAGTAATCAATGCACAGTCACAAACTGCCATCCTTCTTTCTCACAAACAATACCAATGATCACCAGGGTGATACACTTAGTTTGATGAATCCTTTCTCTAGCAGATCTTCAATCTGCTTCTTTAGCTTAGCTAATTCTGATAGCGACATTCTATAAGGAACCTTTGATATTGATTCAGTTCCATGAACCAAATCAATTAAGAACTTAACTTCCCTTTCAGGAGGTAGTCCAGTCATCTCTTCTGACAATACCTTTGGGAACTCACTGACTACCCCAATCTTCTCAATCCCACTATCATACACCATATTAGTTGTTGAGAATACCATATCGGCATTACAACCTCACTGGATTAACTTCTCAGCACTTACTACCGGTAGAAACTTAGATCATTTTGAGGATTCCATGGTTACACACAAAATTGGTAATGAAACCACCCTTCTAGCACAATCAAGCATAGCATTATTCACTGCTAGCTAAACCATGCCAATTATTATATCTATTCCTCTCATAAGAATACAAATGAAATTGATCTTGGAAACTCTATCCTCAAATTGAATCTCCATATTCTGACAAACTTAACTTGTAATACTAGACAATCTAAAAGGTGTCGTCACTTTAATGACCATAGGAAATTATTGTAAAGACAATTTCAATCTATCCACACATTCCTTAGACACAAAAGAATAGGTAGTACCCAAATCAAACAATGCCTTTACTTTGTGACCATTAATAGAAATCATACCTCTGATCAAGTTTGTAGATGCTCTGGCCTCTTCTTGTGTAACCATGAATACTTGGCCAGGAACCATCAATCTTTACTTAGTCCCCTCAACTTTGCCTTCTGGGCATTGCCTCACTATATGACTCAACTTACCATACTTGTAGCAAGCCCAACATCTTCCCAAATGAGATCTACTGCATATATTGCATTGGGGCATCTTTCTAGTACTTAGAGTCGGAGTTGAAACATTCGATGCTTACCTCAAAGACTATGAAGGCCCAATTCTTACACCTCCACCCGTCTGCATTGACCCTCTATGCACAGGTCGAGATTGCAATCCTTGACTGAAACCTCTTCTTCCACAAGAACTGGAATTGCTCACATTGAACCTAAGCCTCTTTGAGATTCCACCAGTTAGACCTAAATGGGATGAAAACCTCCCTATATTGTCCCCCCTCCTTTCAACATTTGCCTCTCTACCATACCTAGTTGCTACCCTCAGCTTATGGCACATTTCCTCATATCACATCAAGCAGTGTTATCTGTTACTGGTACTCAAGTCTCATCTTTTTAAGTAATCACTCAGCTTTTCACTTCAAGTCATTATTATGTTAGAGATATGTGGAATAAGCTGAAAACTCATTAAATCTTCTAATAAATTCTTCCTCATCTAGGTCTCCTGCCTGAAAGCATGAAATTCTCTTCCTTCTCAGTTCTAAATGAGACTGGAAAATGTTGATTAAAGAATATTCTCTTGAACTCATCCTAGCTCAACTGAATACCACCAGTTGGCCTCATAGATTCCCAACAACTCTTAGCAGTACTAACCAGTTGCACCGTGGCCAAGATAACTTTCTTCTCTAAAGTATAGATTACCACCTCAAACATGGTTTCCATTCGTTCTATCTATAATTCTACTTCACCCTCTCTTAGACTTTTATTAAATGTCGGCAAGTTGAATCGAACAAACATATTCTAAGCAGGATCAATACATGGATCAGTACTAGGAATCTCTAGTCCATTGCTCAAATTTTGAGATAGTCCAAGCCTACTATGTGCTTCTTACACTAGGATATTCTAAACTTCAACTCTCTCTTCTTGCTCTCTACCCCTTAGGATCGTGTTATGATCCCTAACAATTTGTCTTATTTAACAACCATATCCCTAGGCTCTTCTAGTAGCTCATAATGTCTATCCCTTTACAGCTGAAACCGGTTAAACTTCCAGCTCCTGCTTCTCCTCTATAACCCGCCTAGATATTGTGGTTCTTGCATGAGTGCCTCTCATACTGTACTATTTTCTCCCCTCTTATGGATAAAATACGAAACATAAAGGACATCAGGGAAAGAGTTGTGTAATGAACAAGATAAGTTGCCATATTTCTAAATGAATGCATCTATAACAATCAGGTCTTAAAAGCTGAGAAACTGATACCAAAATGTAACCTCCTCTTATATCCATTTAATATAGGAGAAGATTATGGTATTGCTACTGCCTCATATCAATTACAATAATTAAGTTTCATATCAAAAGCTTTGGCCGAAGACTTATTTTGTAAAATCAATCAATTCACAATATAATAAGAGAAATACATAGCGAAAGTAAATCATACACTCCTCAAATATATAGTGGACATAACCCACCAGCATTCCTATCCCAATTGCATGCATTTCATCACAAAATAAAACTAAGAAATGGTCCATGCACCGTGGCGTACAGTTCGTGCAGCTTGGCATGTGGCATAGAGCTACACGCTTACCCTTTTTATGCCATGCGTCGCAGCATATGCCACCATGCGCTGCAGCGCGCTTGTCTCAAATTTCTACTGTTATTTTGACAGCAAAAATAACAAACTTTTAGTATGCGCCGTTTTACATATGACATCTGATTGGAGTGATTCAAGTGCCCCACGAAGCTTAGCTTGTATACTAACTAATGAAATAGGTTTAGACACACGATCTAACGGTCTAATAAAAATTTAGATGCCTGGGTGCAAAAGGTAACTTCTTTTGAAAATTTTGTGCACTCAAGCCTCAAATTGATCCCTTTCTCTCATTAAACTTATTAGGCTTTGAACTAAGTCTAAAAGGATGTAATACACCTGATTGACCACAATTAATCACAATCATACTCATATATCAAATTTGACCCTTTTATGGCCAATTTTCACAACTCACTAACTTTACACACTTTGCCCTTTCCTGGCATCACTTAGCCTACTTGGCTATTCTCAAACCCATACATAACAATCATATTCACAATACAATCTTAGCCCCCAAATTACTCATTTCATTATAATTTGTCCCTTAGATTAAGATTCACTAACATAAAAATCATTTCAACACAATATACTCAAATCATGTCCCTTTGTGTTTCAAACAACATATACACATAATCAGGCTTGATTTCATAAAATCTCAATTCAACAAATGCATGCAACCCTATGGTAACTCATATATACTATATTACACTCTCAGTTCAGTTCATTACACAATATCAGAGCACACTTCACTCAACTCAGCGATCCCGACTCTTTTCCCTTGTCCTGATCACTTCCTAGTCCTGTAAACATGTAACCACGAGGGTGAGAGAAAAATTTGAGTAATAGAATAACTCACTTCTATGGTTATCACATGCAACCATATGAAAGTAAACAGAGTATATCATTAAAACCTCATAAAATAGCATTTATATCATATATCTCATTTCCTTTCTCAACTTTTCCTCAATCATCAAGGATTCCATATTGTCTCAATATATTTCATCATATCACATAACATACTAGCATAATCTCTACCATCCAACCTCAAAATCACCCTGACATGAAACCATAAGCTCATCTTAGACCAATGTCCTATGATCATGCTTTCCTGAACCATTTAAGGTTCCCATTTGCCATTTCACACTTTTTACACATAATATATACAATTAATACTTTACATTACAAAACACATTTCCAAGCTTATTTCAGCCAAAAAACATTTCACGCAATAGTCACTCAATGCTATAAAACATGCCCAATTGAAATTATTTCATGCACTACATAACATACTAACATACGGTTACAATTAACAGTCAAACAAGGAAGTTATTTAGTTACCTCAACCCTTCTGTCACTAGAAAGGTTACTCATAGATTTCAACTATCACACAAGCTTATCTCAAGTTTCCTTTCTCTACTCATGCATCCAATATACTAATTTGAACACAATTGGCACATTTTAGTCATTTAGTCCATTTGACCAAAAACTTATTTTACTACTTAGGGCTATACTCATCCATAAACTCTTTTCCATTTATCCATTCTAAGTTTATGATTCAATTACTACTTTACACATCACCTCAATTGGTCTTATTTTACTCGAATAAGATATTTGCCCTAACTTTCTCTCTCTAAAGGCTAAAATTGAGCCTACGAGTTCAAAGCTTTACCAATCAGCTCTAATCCAGTCGCAAGCTCTAATTTATCTTCTGAGAACCTTTTTATCACTATTAGGAAAGAATCAAACCCCTCAAATTTCACCGATTCAATTTCCTATAACTCATTTTCAGAGAAATTTGTGTAACATGGAAGGAAGAGTTATACGTAGCTTACCTGGCAGGTTACTAATCCGAATCACCTTCCCCCACTCCAAAATAACTTGTCTAAGCTTCTCAGCCCTTCTCCTCTCTCTCTCTTGTGTATTTCTAAATTTTTACTTCTAAAAATCATCTAGTTTCATGACTTAAGAAGTGATTTTCTGGTCCATTCACTGTGGTACATGCAACACAAGCCGCAGCACATGGCACAGTAAGATTTATTCTTACCACTCGCACTTACTTTGACCCAAACACACTCCTCTTGCCCGTATCTACTCACACAACATGTAAACAAGTCAAAATACTAATTAATCATCCGAATCTCTAATCCCATACTAACTTTCACTTCACCCTCGATTAACCTATAAATTTAGAATTAAGAAATTCAGATATTACATAAGGGGCGTAAATCTCCAACACCACCCTCAATAGGCACTGAGGAAAATAATCTCCAACTATGCCCCGTCGGGCACTGAGGAGAATAATACCATATGGTCTTTCACTACTTCTCCCTATAGGTGAACTCTCACCCCTATAATCATGCTTTTGTTTAACCCACATGTTTACATTTCAATATATATATATATCATATTCACATACCAATATATTTAACCTGTTTATTTAATTGACATCCCTTTTCATGAAATAACTATGTAATGTTTTAAAGCATGCTTAGTTTAAAATAGTTTCATGCCAATAGATATCATGCTTTCAAATAGTTACAATAAATAATCAAACAAAGAAAGTTATTTAGTTATTTCAACCTTTTTGTCATAAAAAAGGTTACCTATGGACTTTCACAACCATTAACATGTCTCTACTAGTTTCTCTTCTCACTCAACACGTGAGATATGCTAATTTACATATAATTGGCACTATTAATCAATTAATTAAATTGATCAAAAGTACTTAATTATACTTTAGACCACCCTAGTCATTCATTCATTTTCACTTAATCACATCGGTCCATCACTACTCATTCACTGCTATTTATCACTTCTATCGATCCCATTTCATCTTTACTTAATTTCCACCCCTTTTTCCTTTAATTTAGGGCCAAATTTAAGCCTATATCTTTAAATTCTATTATTTAACCCTAAACTAGTTTAGTAAAGCCTTAATTTAACTCCCAAGAACCTTTTCATTACTATAGAGTAAGAAACTAACCCTTAAATTTTGCCAATTCATTTCTCTATAACTTAGAAATTATAGTTTAATTGAACTTGAGGGCTATATAAGACTTACCTGATAAGCTACTAGTCAGAAATGCATTCCAATTCTCTAAAAACATTTGCCTAATAGAGAGATGGCTTCTCATCTCTTCTTTTGTGCTTTCCTTTATTTTTCCCTTGGACTACAAGCTGATTCACAACTTATTAGGTCATTTTTGTGCCATCTGCCGCGACACATGGCAATAATGAGGAAATTCCTCACTGCGCGTGCACACTTTGTTTCGAAACACGGTTCTTCCACTCGTGTGTATGTCCATTCAACATCCAATGAGTCAAAATACCAAAATTTCATCTAAAATTCTAATGATTTATTAATTACTAATTCACCCTTAATACGTAACCTATTTACAAGATTAGAAAATCAGATGTTACAGTGCCAAACGCCTTTACTGTGTAACCTTTCTACTCTAATTCATCCAAGTTTACCACACAATATGCTCTATTCCTTTTCCATGCTCCATTCTTTCATACAAGACTGAATTCTTCCTTTGGAAAGATCATCATAATAAAAATTAGAGAAATCCTTAAGTGCTTTAGCAGGCAACTTCCTTTTTCCTATAATCAGCCAACTAATCAATGATCCAACCATGTAAAGGACAAATTGGATGTTACAAACCTTATTACTAAATTTAATCTTAATCTATAGTGAACAAATTTCAACAGTTGATTTATCGAGATTGCTCTGTGAAGAGAAAGAAAATAGCTATTAAAATGATGAAGTTATTAACTCTCTAATCAGAAATTGAATAATGATCCAACTATTGAAAATGTCTGAGTTGGATGTTACTAACCATGTGACCAAATTTACGCCCTATTCCAATGGTGAACCAATTTGTAAAGATTGATTTATCAAGATCGCTCTGTTGTGTAAATGCAAAACAATTTTCTCTCTACTTCTCTCTCTCATGGTATAGCTAATCTTGAACTATAATATGACTAAATTTGACCCCTTCTTCTTACTTAGTTAAAACTCAAATGGACTTTAGTATTGAGCTTTCTCCTCATAAAAAGGAACCCAACTCATTAACCTCAATTTCTTCTCAAAAAATACAATTTAATTCTTAATTAAACCTTATAATTTCCTTAAATTAAATTCTTAAATAAAAAATTAACCTTATAATTTCCTTAAGTTAATTTTTAAATAAAATATAGATGTTACAAACACTACTGTCTATATATCACTTATCATTTTTCTCCTGAGGCAATGAGGCACACTTCTTTATGAGATTATTTCAATTTAGTTGTCCACTTCTTTTAGGGTCCTTTCTTTTTGATAACACTCTTAAGTACACTAGTACCTTTGGGAATTGTAATTCCCTTTCCGACATTACAGTTATAACAC
>NW_026557129.1:0-27705 GCF_029017545.1 Prosopis cineraria | reverse complement strand
AGGGCCCGGCGGAGATGAATGACGGACGAAAAGAATGGAGAGTGAAGGTCGGTGGAAGCTTGAAGAACTCTCTTTCTCTCTCGCGCTCGTTCGCTCTGTTTTTTGTCTCTCGTTCACCCTGTTCTGTCTCTTTTGGCCGGCAGAGAGGAAGAAGATTTAAGTAAAAAGATAACAGGGAAAATTACAGGAAAAGAACCAGGTTATTGATAAAATTGCAAAATAATACCCACCAGATTTTTATTTTTATTTTTATTATTACTTCTACTATTATTATTATTAATTTGGGGTTATTACATGTATCATCTTAAGTAGATATCTCAAGTTTGAGTCTTGAAAATTCACCAATCTTTAATTATAGAGTTTCTATCCAACAAAGTCTCAATTCGGCTTCATCCAAATTAGTTTGAGTATATCTACATAGTGAAAAGGGAAAATGACAATTAATAACCTCATATGACTATTAATTACAATTAGGAATCTTGAATTATTGAAATCTCAATAATAGACAATAGTCCTTACTTGAAATTAAAAATATGAGTTTACAAAATTGCCTTCAAGTATTGAAATTAGTATTATGGTTTGGAATTATTGTTAATTATTTCAACTAGAAAAACCAAGATCCACACATAAGAACAGGATTAACAATAGTTCCAACTTATAATAACAATAGTCTCAACCCAAGATAGTAATTTCAATAATGTCTTTGCTTGATTTTCAAAGTAATTTACCAATATATTGACAAGTAAAAAATTCCACAAGTGATTGGTTTCATATTCAAGTAATTTTGATAAATTTTCAAGTGACCACAATGGATTCACAAGTGCCTTTCAAAAGTTTCACAAGTAATTTTAATTTTATATTGAAAATAACATATTTCCCAAATGTGAATGAGTTTTTCCCCACTGAAATTAACAATAATTTCCAACATATGATAGTAATTTCCTAGTAAGCACCATAATTTATTATTAAGATTTCAATAATTTAGGGTCTCTAATCATAATTAATGATATCATGGGATCCTTAATTATCATTTTCCCTAGTAAAAAGATCGCGCACATACATACATACATACATATATTTATAGGTTGTGTGCGCGATGGATAGTAAGATTTACTAAGCTGTTTAAATATAATCAATAAAAAAATAATGATTAATATTTTAACATTATAATTAGCGCTTCAATACACCAATTAACTTCTTTTGGTCCCAAATCACAGAATTGGCTACCAAGGAGAGAAGTGAGTGCTTGGCGAATAGCAGGAAAAGTACATGCCTTGGACGAATGGAATGTTCATGAGTGTGGCTGTACCATTTTCGATATCACTCAAATATGGCATGCAAGTATTCGCCATGATTTCCGACCTTTGGAAATTTGAATTCTCTTTGCTTCTACTAGTTACAGATACAGTACAAGTTGCTTTAGAATGTTGTTAAACTTGTACTAAATTGTTAATATTTGTTAAATAAGTGAAACAGAACTAGTGGTGAGGATAAGGGGAACTAAGGGCCATGACCCCCTAACTTTTAATTTTATTCTAAATAAAATGTAGGAGTTGTATACATTTTTGACTCACTAAAATATTATGTATACTGTTTAGCTTATTAATTATAAATAACTCTTATCTTTTTTTGGTAAAGTTAATGGTGTGTAAGCATAACGATTAATTACAAGATATTTTTTCATTTCAAATTGCTAATTAGTTGAAATGATGAGATTCAAACAAAAAAAAAAGCTAAGTTACACATTATAGTGGCATGGAGATAATAAATGATATGTTATTATTTCGATTCTTTATATAGTCTTTTATATATATAGTACAATTACTTCAATTTTTGAAGATATAGTTGTCACAACAATTTATTTTTTCTCAATGAAGTGATGCTACATGTTTGTAATACATTATTAAGATTTGATGAAAGAAATTAGGTAATTACTAACAAATTTTATCAAGTATTGCAACAAAAAATTTAAGATACTTTGAATTTCTTGTTTGATATCTATCACAAACTACTTATTCAAAAGTTAAAAGATCAAAATTAAAAAGATTTTCTAAAAAAATTACTTATTTTTGTAACAGCATATTTTTAAAAGGAAAAAAACACTTACTATGCTGTATCTTTCTCTCAATAATGAAGGCTGGATTAAATTGCTTCTTAATAAATCTGATGCTATTAGTAACATCTCTTCTTGGCCTTCTGTGTTCGCAATATCCTGTTATGGATCAATAACTTCTCTTAGAATCATTTTGGAAGGGAACAAGCTTTGGAAATTTGAGATTCTATAACAAAAGTGTTTGCCTTTGTTCTTTCCACCACCTACTCATCGATCAAGATATTAGAAGCTTTTGGACAACTTCACAATTGTACTATTAAAAAATGTGGTCCACATGGCTTGTTTTGTTCCCGCTGACTTTTCTTCTTTTAATATTTCTGATTTACCCCTGACATTGTAAACTTTAGTGAATATATGGATGAAAATGGACTTGGAATCAGGTCCAAGGATGTTTTCCCCTTTTTCCTGAACTAACTAATTAAAAGATGGATAATGAGATTGGAGAAAAAAATGCTTTTCATTGGATTGTATTTACATTTATTGATCAATTACAAAAGGATGTTTGAGTAGAACAAAAAAAAAATGACAGAAAACAATGACATCGTGCTATCTATATTATGTGATCCCATCAAGTAGGATAGAAGTTATCATTGTCAATCACAAAAGGAAAAATAGTCCTTTGTACAATAGGAACCTTAATCTTAAAAAAAAAAAAAAGAATCTAAATAATTATGCGCAATGAATTTTGGGCAATGAATTGTGGTCATCTCATCTGGGAGCACCTTTTGAGCTCTCCTTTTTGATAGATATCCTTCTTAGACAAACTAACAATACCTGATTGTTCCTCAACCTTTTTTATGAGAAGCTTCAGTAATGGAACCTTTGATAGAGTTCTACAAGAACCCACCATGATCAGCTTTTTCTGCACACATTTAGAAGCTTAATCTCAAAAGACAAGCCACATGCATAAAATAATATACAGTTTATAAAGTCTAGTGCATGCACGACAAAGTTGCACTCTTAGAAAGTAAATAAAACATATTTGAATAATAGAATTAGAATTTTTTTTTTCCAGATCAAAAATTTGGCAAAAAAAAAATTCCATATAGTGAAGGTCCACACTAAAACTTACAAAGAAGACTTGTACTATCAAACTATTTCATTGTCCGTGCCTCTCTTTTGGATGTACAATTTTCAACATACAGTGTCTAAACGGGTCCAGCGTAGTGTATTCAAGTACTTGAACAAAATTAAAAACTAAAAACACCATAAAAAAATCTTAAGAAATTGGTTCAAAATGCACCACAAAAAATTTTCGGAGATAAAATGATTAACTTTTAAAAGTCCCACAAATCTTTTTAGCCAATTTTTTTATCTAATTGTAGGTGAGGTGTTACAGCAAAAAGCATAAAATACCTTGCCACGTGTGAGAGCCACATTTATCCTGTGCCAGTCTCCAAGCAAAGAAGTACAGCTTGATGGATTTTCACTGGACCTCACAAAAGATACTATTATGCAATCTTTATCTCTACCCTGGAGAAGAGGAGAAAACCAGATCAATGACACTTGCATTTTCTACAACAAAATATTTTAAAAAGAAAAGGCAGAAACAACTCAGTGACGCCTGACATAAGTAAAATGCTAAATTGTGAGCCCCTTTGTTTAAACTTAATAAAAACAAGTGATTTTAATTAAGCTACATGAGGGAGTCATTGGGAATATTTTAAATTGAGAGCCCATTTATTTAAACCCATCATGTTTAACTCACGGTTCTTCCAAAAACTTCCTCTTGTAGCTTAATCAAGAATCACTTTTTGTTTGTTAATATTAAACAAACCTGCCCTGAATTACACAGGAGAATTAATTGTAAAAAGTAGAGTAATGCATGCTAGGCCTCAACATATGCCAAAGACGGACCTGGTATTTGTCAATGGTATGAATCTCCAACGATGTCATGCAAGCAGCTTGACGGATGAGGTTTGCCTGGGAATTGTAGGGAGTAATAATGCCAACATGTTCTTCTCCAATTCCATTTTTTATTAGTGCCTTAGCTATCTACATTACAAACAGGGGAAAAAATTTATAGCAAGTCAGATGGCTTGAATTATGAAACAAATTGCGGTCCAAAAAAAGAGTAGATTTATCGTCTTGAGACATACCTCAACAATTATGTGAGCTTCAACAGGGTTATTTATAGCCTTCTGTTCTCTTGCCTCATAGCGGGCAATTTATCTAAGTTGGAATTAATTAAATTTCCGTTAATTATTCTAAAATGACAATGAGCATACATGATTAAAGAAGAAACATCATCTTTACATACCAGTATCAATAAATATCACTGGCCTGCATGGATTCAAAACCTGTATAATACAACATAAAAAAAAAAAAAGGAAAGTTCACATCCTTGTAAATATAGTCAATTGTGAAGGAAAAATCAGCTTTTAGAGAAAATTGTTTCGGTGACTTTAAGTTTACACAAATCTAAATTTTTTCTAACCCCTGTGAAAGGCAACAAATATAAAACAACGCTTCCTGCAATTTGAAGATTGAATATCACCAATATTCTATATGGAGTCACTGGCTTGCTTAGCCAAGTCCCATTTGTGTACTTATAATTGATAACTTGGAAGGATGTATAAAATTTCAGATAGTACAATCAAATCCAACTAGTAAACATGCTCATTGTAATCTAAATGATACACACTTCATTCTAGCAGTCCCTAAGGTTTGCTTAATATCAAGCTTCACCGTCACAAAGAAACACAATATAACAAGAAATGCCAAACAAAAGCCTACTTCAGAGTTGAGTCAAAGCCAATCCATGGAGTCTCCAATCGCTGTTTAATTTTCCATGCGAACCCTTCATTTTAGGAAAATATATTGTTGCATTCACTTCAGCACCCTACTATCATTAGTTTCTTACCAGCATTGGCCAGTTTATGCTGTTTTAGATAAGCATCAAACTACCAGAATTTCAGTCAATATTATGTGCCTCACTATTGACAAGTGAGGACGAGAACTATGTAGCAAGGCAACTCTTTTAACGAATTTCAAGAGTTTGCATTTGCATCCACGGAACCCGTACACATGCAAAAACAATTGACCGCCAAAAAGAAAATGAGGCAAAAACTCTTGAAGACGGTCAGTGTTGGAAAAAAGAAAGGTAAAATCAATGATACAAAAGAAAGATCGTATGGAAAGAAAATTAAAAATAACTTCCATCAATGAGAAGCTTGTTGAATAAATGAAATCCTGTGACAAATGTAAATCCATCAAAAATTAAAACAATAAGAACCTGGAAGATAGTAGCCTTACATTTTTTAGCCAAGGCAAGGCACATTTTAAGGTAGAAAACGCAAGTTTTGCATTGGCAATCTCAGTGGAACCGCACCTTAACCTATCACCATATATCAAGGCATTTGACAGGTCCATGATGCCCTGACACATACGGTACTGTATTTGTTTCAAATTAGTAAATAATTACATAGATAATGGAAGTAAAAGAAACAAATGTTTTTAAAATCATAAAAATACCTGACTCTGTAGTGCTGAAATTGCTTGTGGATGTGCTTCTGAGAGCCTACAAAATAAACTTATCCCCAGACCATTCTCTCGAGCCTCTGCACTCTAGGAATTATTTGACACAAATTTAAAAAGGTTACCCACAGTTTTATACCAAAAAGACATTAATAATAATACAAGGCCAATACCTGGACGAGCGGAGGAAGTTGATAGTGATCACCCACAAGTACAAACATTGAGGAAAACATGAGAGGGCCCAAGGACACCTGACAAAGCAACAATTTGCAGCAAATTTATATCCAATTGTTTAATTGTTTTAACTGAACATCATCTTATTGGGAACCAGTTTGTCACTGAAACTACAGAAGCACAATTTCAATGAAGAACAGAAGCAAGCATGAAAAGTTAGTGTTGCATGGACAAATGCATACACATGTAATCTAACACAAGCACGTAAACAGTGTACGAAACAATATTTCATCTTCAGGCTATGTTATGGACCCATTTATCCCCTCATCCCAGGTATCTCACCCAAGTAAAAGCAGGATCTAGTCCCTGATGCCCGGTAAATTCAGGGAAGCTTAAGAACTGTTCATGGATGAAGAGGAAATAAAGAATACCCCATTTTTAACAGCTACATCAAACTGGCTTGCCATTTTGGTAAATTGTTTCAAGATGAATACATGTGTTCAGGGACAGAAAGGACACGAATCAGTTTCAGGGGCATAAAATATTTCTACTGAGTTTAAAGGTCCTACAGGATCCATTTCTGTTCATGGGTTCATCTGAACAAAAATTTTAAAACTGTAGTTGTACATAGAGTACATGCCACTGACAAGTATCTCAGGTACTTCAAAAATATAAGAAAGTAACATGTAACATACTGGTAGAGTTGTCTGCCCAGCTTCGTCCATAACGCATACATCAAAAGTCCTGTTGGCAAGCAAGGGACTGGTGATGCCCAGACATGTAACTGCAACTACTTTAACTTGTTCTAACCTTACTTTGATCTCATCAACATTTTGTACATTTGTTGCTGTCAATTGTGACAATACTAAGTAAAACTACTACACCAAATCATGAGGAAGAGTAAAAACAACTAATCAGCCAACCTGAAAGGCAGTGTCCTCTAACCTCCTCATGCACAGCTTCATGTCTTCCAATACGGACAAAATCAATTCCCTACAATTTAAGTTCCACCATGCTATGAATGATTACAAGGAACCACACTGTAATATAGTGAATTGGATAGTTTTAGAATATAATGCAGAGGGATGAGCATTAGTGTTAGAATAGTGAGTCTAGCAAGTAATCAACAAACTTATTTAACGACCCAAGGATTTTTAAGAAAATAAAATTCATCTAGCACAGCATAAATGAATGTATAATTTCAACATGTGGGCTTATGCTTAGCCTGGTTTCAAACCCAAGCAAATGAAGGAGTGTATTAGAGATATAGTATTTAAACTCATGATCGCATTCTAACAAGATCACAAGCTTTAAGAAGCTACGATAAAATGAAAGCACAGATACCTGAGCTTTTAATTTGATAAGTAAATTATCTACAGCTGAGTTTGTATAAGCTGTCAGCAAAATAGTTGTGCCTCTGATTAATAATGCTTTCACAGCATGAACCATAGTTGATGTCTTTCCTGTTCCGGGCATTCCTAATATGAGTGCGTAGTCCTTTGCAGTAAGAATCTGATAATTAGTAGCAGAGTAGAGTCACAAAGAAAGGTCAATTCTTTGTCAAACTGCAAAAAAGACTTGATGAATAAATTCAGGGCATGAATGAAGGAAATTCAGATTCAATTGGAACCTTGAGGATTGATCTACGCTGATCATCATTCAAACTCTTCTCTGACCACACATATGATATTGCTGGGTCCTGACTGAGCACAGATCCACTGTCAAATTTAGGAGCCTGCGGGCAACACACCAGCAGGAGGACAGAATAAGTAGCTAGTAAAGCTAAAGTTGGGAGATTGTACATGATAGCAGTAACTAACCTCAAGATCAACAATCATTTTCCTCAGATGAGTACTTCGAGCATTTTGCAGAAAAAGCTGTACTAGATTAAACCTTTAGGGGGGAGGAGTCACAAATGAATCATACAAGTATATTAATTTGAATACTGGCACACGTCTTGAAAATTGAGATTTGAATAAAGCAATAACCAGAGAAGCACCTCATAATAGCAAATGAAGTCACACCTTCATCCTTATCAATTCTCCAAACCTGTTTATAGAGATCTTGGCTAGTGGAGGTGCTTCCAGGAATCCGCAGGCGCTTTGAAAAGGAAACCTAGAAGATTTAAAGATAAACAAACAATCGTCATGTTGGTAAGACATAACTGTATCAGCAAGGATTTTGCTTCTTCTAATCCTTGCAATGCTTTAATAAAAGAGCAAAGGAAGTAAATGACAAATGCAAAAGCGCAAGAGGATAAATGATAAAAATCAAACAGACAAAAGTAATATACTCACAGAAACATGGGCATGACTAATATCTGTAATCACCCCACTGGCAATAGCTTGACGGCTAGATTCAGTGCTCAATATCTAAAATGTTAAACAGAATAGACAAATAATCAATTAACAGCATGGGACAATTAGTGAAAAATAATAATATGCATAATCCTTTGCAAAATAAGTTAATATACTCATTTTTTTTCTGGGAATTAAACAATAATCTCGTACTAGCTAAACCATCAATGACAGACTTGTAGCCAATCAAAATACAACCTGGGGTAAAAGAAAAAGCATAATGACATGAAACCATGGGCTAAAAGCAGAAAGAGGGACAAATGATTTCCAGGCTTCTGTTTGAGCTTGGATTTGATTATACTTCACTGCTTCATGCATGTTCAATGTTATTTTTCTTGAAATAAAGATGTGAGTCTCATCAAATCATCAAAAAATAATAATAACGATAGAGACATATCTCAATTGTAGCTGAAAATCACAACAAAATAATACCAGCATTCACGTCAAATATTAATCTGTCTGCAATCACAAGCTTTTGTTTTGTGTGGGGAAAAAAAATTGGATACCATATATCTCATTCAATAGATTAAAAGAAAGAGGAAATAACTCGCACCACATAGTCTCCACTTCTTAGTTTCAGATCTAAATAATTTGCTGTAGCTTTAGAAGGATCGCCATCTTCAGATAGGGAAGATGGACCACATCGTACAAAACGATAAATGAAACAATTATCTTTAAGAGATTTCTGATGTGGAATATTATTTGAAGCATCAAGGATGACAGAAGAAAGGCCAGTACTGTTCTGACTTTTAAAAGCATGTGATCGCCACATCTCTTTCTTTACAAACTGCAAAAGTGGAGTGAGAAATAGACATAAAGAACTAATATAAAGAACACTGCTAACATAAACATAGAAGAGACCTCAGGGGAAAGTATAAAGAACACTGCCTTAAAAGTTATACCTCAGTCTCTTTTGCTTCTAAGTCAATCAGCCAATCCCAATGGCAGAGGAACTTACAATAAGTAGATGAAAGGTGATTAGTATGTGAATCAAACACATCTCCCAATCCACTACTCATTGCACTTCCTCCTTGTACCTTAAGCATTTCAAGATATTACACCAGAAGATGAACAAATAAGCACATTAACAAGACAAAAGGCTAACACAAGATATGGTATAAGATCATGAAAAGCTTGGAATAAAAACAGTGTCACAAGATCAGAATATTGAAACTCAACACAAGCCATTTTGATTTTATTGGAATAGTATTTATTCGTATCTTTTCTTTATTTAGCTACTCTATGGACTATAGACATCCCACATCAGCTCTATCATAACTAACTAGCCTAAATCTATTTTGCAATGTTTAGGCCATTGGCACTGGTCAGACCACGGTCAAACCATTCATGAATAAATTAATATATTTTAAATAATATGCTTATAATAAAAGAAATGATCTCCATAATTATAAAAACGAACAATCCATAATCTTCATTCAAAATGTATATATACTTATTTTATAACTAAAATTAAACTAAATAAGTTTACAACACAAGATATCTAACTTGTATATAGTTATTTTATAATTTATAATTTTAGAATATATACACAATTTTTTATCTAGTTGCACCCATTATTCTTCCTTTCACACAGTTTATTAAGTATAGATATGCAAAAATCATAGCTTAGAAATATGGATCAAACTCGTTAAATATATATATATATATATATATATGAGAATGGTTTGACCAGTTGACCAACTGGTTTTACGAGTCTTGATGAGTTATTCCTTCCCTGAGTTTTCCCTTTACATCAGATCGGAGAAGTACCAGTCAAACCAACCAATTCAGTCTGATTCTCTTAACATTGCTATCACAAATAAATGTAATTCTAGCCTCCCTTTAAAAGGGTTTTCAAACACATTATCTGTTTCTTTTATTCTTTGAATTCCATTGCAAGCTACTTTATTTGCCGAATAAGGCTCTAAGTTGCAGAGCATGATAGATCTCAGCCCTGGTGAACCCAAGGCACCCACAGAGTTTGATGCCAGCTTCAGTGAAGGAAAGGAAACAGTCAAATTACTTCCAAAGTCAAAACTCATGAAAACAATGACTGCAAAGAAGAATATGACAAACCGCGTCTACTGACTCATCAATATAGGCCTCCTGAACTCCCGCCATGTGCATGGCATGGCATGCATGAACTGTTGCAACTAACTTGAACACCACAAAAGCCTTCTAAATATCCTTCCTCAAGCCTTTGATGTAGCAGTTAATAACCATGTTCTCTAAAATATCTAGTTCCTTTACAAGCTCATCAAGCTTCCCTAATAATCCTAAACTGATCCATCTTATTGCATGTTCATGATTTCAACCATCGATTCACATCAAAAATCGAGCCTCAAGGTGCCTGATATATTCAACCCAAGTAGGTTCAACAGATCAATGCTTCAAAGAATTGATGGGCCACTTCAACACTATCCTTTCTAAATGAATGCTCGGGTACTTAATTCAGCAGGCAAGAGGTGTATTATCCATGTCAAAGTACTGAAAGCACAGATAGGAAAAGCCACAAAAGCCTGTTCAGTCAAACTTCAAAATCTCCAAATGACGGTGCTTTGTTGATGGTGTATCTATGTTCTAACTTCTGTACAAACCATTAAAGGAGCCAGCCTGAAATAATGGAGTTGCAGATCCTTGATTGTTTCTGAATGTGTGGTCAATTTATCCACCATGACCATTCTTACTATCACCGACAAAGCAATCTTCGATGCCACCACTACCATTGTTGTTATGATGCAATTGATGACTTGCTTCCGCTCAGTGATGTCCACCAAATTCTGGTCTAACTTTAATAGAGATATTAAAAGGGCTACGCCCAACTATGATTGAGGGAGGTTAGAGAATAATGTAGTTTAATTAGTTAGTTAGTCATGATTCTTTGTTAGTTAGTGCTATAACAATAACAAAACATAAGTCCCTAATCCCATGTATATATTATACACTATAATGAAAATGATCAATACTAATCATTTCCTAATTCTCTTCCACTCTCACAGTATCTCTCTATTTAACTTCACTTCCATGAAGCTTCAGCTGAGTGCTCTCCAAAAGTCCTGCAAACACTTCAATTCTCTATTCCAGGTATCCAATTCTCGTGCAGCCTTGCCTCCAGAGGTGTGATGAGCCAAACTCCACTCTAATACCAAATGTGTTAGATTAGGAAAAATGAAAAGGAGATATCTCATTCACACTTATTTGATAGTCAAGGGTACACCATATATAGTGTGCCCCTCTCTCAACTACTTATAGAATTATTCCTCTATTTCTTACAATACTAATAAAATCCACCAATACATCTAACACGTATCATACTTGGTTCCATATATTGCTGCTACTATTTACAAAATAAATAAGAATTTCATGGTTAAAATTTTCAACAATTTCATCAACACAAATCACCACACAAAAACTCCATTTTCAGAACTAGTGTTCCACTAAAAACTGTTGTGACCAAAAAAAAAAAAACATTGTCACAAAATAGTTCTAACAAAATCAATCCATATAGATAATTAGAATGGAGTCCAATGTAAATTAACTGTTCTCTAAATTTGCATGCAACTGCATTTTCAAAATTTTATATACCAGTGCAACAAAATCCATGAGTAGAGCCCAGTTATTTCAAATTCCAAAACAGTCATAGTTAGATATTTATGTCATTTTTAATGATTAAGGCACAAATAATTAACTCCTCATGAAAACAATCAAATTTTCTACAACTTGAGGTCCAACACCCTAATTAAAAAAGAATAAAAATATGTGGAAATACAGGTATTTTTCCATTGTTCATAGGCATCCTCCTATTGGAGTCAATCCTATTCGGGGCACGGTTGGGCCACTAAATGTAGACATCTCTCTTAGCAAAAATTTGAATCTTGGTTCATGACATTGTGAGGGATTAACCCCCTTTGCTAGACTCAATCCTTGTTGATGGAAATAGAGGTATTTAGATCTTAACCGAAACTTTCTAGAAAATGGGGGGAAACCATGGATGAGCTTTTCAACTTTTATAACGATCCACCATCTTTTAACTAAGACATAAATCTAAAATAAATGATACCAAATTACACAAAATTGTTCCAATTATCATGATCAGGAATCGAAGCAGAAGATACTATTATGCTCTTTAAATAGCATGGTAGTCTTTTATTTAAAAAAAAATATAGCACGGTAGTCATGAAGGTTCCCTAGATTTAAGAAAAATATCATAATCTAACCTACGTTATTGTTTATTCATATTAGAAACATGGTGCCCGTTTAGTTTGATACCCTGAATCAGGATTAGCCACAATCCAAATGCATTTCATTCATTTATAGCGTTTGGTTGGTATTTCTTCATGCAGTTACGTTTACCATAATAGATGAGATTACCAAAAATTTGGTAATCATCATTCTCATACGAAAATAATAAAAGTACATGTCATTTAGATGGTTATTGACTGTTGAGGGTAGTTAGGTCATTTAGCTGTCTTTCAATGATTTTACTCAGCATTCCTATAAATATTAGGATGCCTCCTCGTCTGTAAATAGCCTATTGATATAATGGAAGTCTATTGATGACAATCTGTCTCTCTACTCTCTCTCTGTGGTTCTCTCTATCTCCTCTGTTCTTCCTCATTCTTTCCCAACTCTGTTCTACTTCTCTATCGCTATTCTACCTTCTTCTCTATTTTTCTATAACAGTGGCATTCAAAGCCTGGTCATCCTCAGCATCATAAATATGAAGCAACTTTCTCAGATAACAATGGAGCTCAAAAATAAAGCAGTAGAGCTTAAAAAGTGGAGTGTTGTAAGGGAAGATGTGACAGAGTTAAGAAAATTGTTGCTGCAAGAATCATTCTTGGACGATGCCCCAGTTGCTTCTGTTGAAGAAGAAGATGGATTTGGTTCGGTTCCTTTCCCAACAAGCCCAAACTAGGTCATTGATGAGCAAGAACTGTTGCTGCTCCAAAAGATTACGGGTCTTGTTCAATCTCCTTCCCAGAAACATGCGACAGAGTGCAGCAACCTCTGGTTCGTAATGGCAATGATTTCAAGAAGGATCCTTGGTATGTTCTTGCAGTCGAGCAAGATGATTACAAGATTACCCAAAGAAAAACAGCATTGTCTACTTCAAATGGAGTGGTTGTCCCTCAATTTTTGCACCTTCTAAGTGTTACGGGTCAAGTTGCTTAGGAAGAATTAAAAAAGAAGGCCCTTCTTGTCGCAAAACCTCTGTCACCATGGGTCCCTCATGATTCGGTTCTTTCAAATTCATTGTCATCTCCAGATTTTGTCACCTTCCATCTCAATTTCTTCTTGGTTGCTGGTTCCAATTTCTTTCCCGTCACTGGTTTATCTTTCTTTCATCACTGGCCTCTGTTTATTCCATGGTGTTGTGTTCTATTCTCAGCCATTGTTGGGTTCTATTCATTTAGCCTATAGGGTGCCAAGGGTTGAGATGCATAGCCAAGTTTCGCATTTTGGGACATGGTATGGATGCTTCTCATATTTCAGAGTTCTTCGCACATTGGGATTGCTGCACATGCGAGTATGTTGCCTGGGAGTGTTACAGCTGCTGTGTGTAAGAACAAGTCAGCGCACAACTGACTATCTTATGGTGGAACCCGCAAGAATGGTACCGGCTTCCTTTTTTTTTTTTATTGAAACAATGGTACTAGCTTTTTAAAACAAGAAAGAAGAAGAAAAAGGACGAAAATGAGCAGCATAGGCTAAAGGCATTTTCAGTGAATAGTCAAGTCAAAAGCTCAAATAATCAGTCGTCATACTACTATCCCAAAGGGATTTTCAGACTTTAAGAGAAAAGGTTCTTCTGTCTGGTTTTGAAATTTGCACCTAAGGATTTTGCTGTGAGGACAAGAGTCTCTTGCGAGGAGGGTATTGATATGAAAATAATAAAAACATTTCTATTTTATATGGCAATTGACTGATAAAGGTAGTTAGGTCATTTAGCAGTCTTTTAATGATTTTACTCAGCATTAGGATGCCTCCTCATTTGTAAATAGCCTATCTGACATAACGGAAGTCTATTGATCAGAATCTCTCTCTCTCTGGTTCCCTCTATCTCTTTTGTTCTTCCTCATTCTTTCCCAATTCTGTTCTACTTCTTTATCTCTATTCTACTTTCTTCTCTATTTTCTATTAACACATTCTCATCTAGATAGGTATCAATGAAAATTACCAGAGGTCAAAAATCAGATTGAACTTAAAATACCCCATCCCTCCCTATTCTTCTTTATGCCACCTCCATCGCCATTCTTCCTCCATCCACCACAGCTAGTAAACCTCTACCATAGTCACCAATCACCAGTAGCGACCTTCGACCACCTTCACCTCGACATCACCGCACCATCAAACTCCGACCCACTCCAGCGCCGCCGCCACCATAGATCTCCCCACTTAGCGGCAGTCACCTCTAACTCCTTCACCTTCACAATTCCACTTGCATCACAGATATGATTTGTCTTTCATCGACCCGTGGATCTTTTTCCTTTTTCCTTTTCACCGAATCTGGGTTTTGATTTGTGAGAGGTCTAGTTCAATGGTTCATCTTGGTCATAGATCTGATGCTTCTCCTTGAACACAAGTTCGACAGTTCATTCCAGATGTGGTTTCCTTCTCCATCAATCTGGTTCACCATTTGCGAGTTCGTTCAAGTCTGGTTCTGCAATAATGTTCTTCTCAATTCCATTTGCAATTCATTGTTGATTATTTTGTGAATGATTTCTACGTCCTCCATTCAAGTCTGAATGATGACTTTTTGGGGTTCATTGGTGAAGAGGAAGAAAGAACAGAGGAAGGAGGGAGACATATTCTTTTCTTTTTATTTGTACAAACTAAATATCAAAAATTTATTTTATTTCACTTTGCCTAAACGTCATACCACACAAATACTCTAATCATCATTCTGTTAAATTCTCTATCATTTTTTGAACCAGACAGGCCAGTAGTATTTCAGTTAGCAACTTAATGTTTCAGAACATGTCAGAACAGATCCTGTTACTTAAATTTAAAGGAATCTTAAGAAAGCAAATTCAAGTATACTTATCATATGAGTGAACGAGACGGAAACAATTATAACAATTTTATAAACCCCTTGAACAAGTAAAGTACCTTGTGATAAATGCTACAAACATTAAGATGGCGACAACCTCGGCAAATGCTCAGACTCTACAAATAGAAAGATGAAAGAACAGGTAGTGACATCTGATCAAGTTATCATAAGCACCAAGTGTAAAAGTGTCAAATAAGTTCATACCTGTAACATTGGAGGCAGTTGTTGAGTGGTTAATGCTTTCAGAATATCACTTGCAAGCTCATTACGTCGCATGATTAGCCCAACTAAGTCAGATCTTTGAACAACAATACCCTTCATGCAACATAAAAATGATAAGACTACCCATCTTATTAAAAAGATATAGCTAATTAGTATCAACATGACCTTACCTCCGTCTGATCTGACTGGAGATAATATAGAAGACCAGAATCGATAGTCTTTAGGTACCTATAAAATTAAACCATCCGAAATAAGTAAAAGGACGTTTTCTTAAAATATTTTATTATAGATATCTTGCTAGAAAAAGATTACACACCTTTCTGACATCAGAAGAGTGTACAAGATCACTTGGGCACGATGTTCTATAGATGACTGGAAATATCAAATGCAATTGTCATCAGAAATATCATACAAGAAAACTTGGAGTGACGTTTTATGCATTCCCATAAAAATATAAATCAAACCCGACATTCTATGGCATAGATTAGTAGTAGTATGAACCAGAATCTTGCCTGGCCAGACATTGCTTTCCCAGTTTTGAACTCTAATGGCATGACCTTTTCATCTGATTCATTTCCCTTAGGTAGAACTTTCACACTGACAGAAGCATCAATCATCCCTTTCAAACCATACTGAGGAGCCCATGCCATTTCCTCAATATCAAGCACCTACATTTGACACAGATGCCTTTAGCTATATAATGTTCTTTTAATTGAAAAAACAGAAAACTAAAAACAATATATACATGTGTATGTCAGCTGAAACTCTGAAATTATCATTTTTAGAATAAGACAATTACATGATTACTCTAGACATAAATTACAATCAAGGACACTAGGAATTAATAATGAAAATACTAAAAATTAAATTAATCATGCTCCTTCTCAGGCTTATCAGATATTAATCATGCCCCCTCACCTGCCTAGTTCATTCAACAGATCTAGAGTATATTTCCTTTGGGAAACTGTAATGTTACCTCTTTCAAGTGTGTTTTCTTATGGTAAATTTCAGGATTCTATATGCTTTAAATCTATTGAAGGAAGCAGGCATTATGGGTGCAAAGCCAGATGAGATACCCATGAATCCCATTAACAAGTTAAGCCCGAATGATAGGACAACTCCAGTTGATATAGGGAGGTATCAAGGATTGTTGAGTAAGCTCATCTATCTCTAATACACAAGACCAGACATTGCTTTCCCATAAGCATGGTAAGTCAATTCATGAGAGAAGTCTGCAAGAGGAACATATGAAGGCAGTATACATAATCTTGAGATATTTGATGACAACCCCTGGGGAAAAGGATTGTTCTTTGAGAAAGGAAACTCTAGAGATGAAGTATACATAGATGCACATTGGGCTGGATCCACTACTGCAGAAGATCCACTATAGGAGACGGCTACATTAGGACAATTACCAGCACATGAAGCCTGTTTGAACAATGTTACAGTAGAGTGTGGAGGGTGGAGTGACACGTGAAGTCCTATGATAGTACAATTGGCATGGTTAGGTCAGTCACCAAGTTCTGTAGAGTTTCGAAGGTCTTTGAAGTGAAAAGGAATCAAACAAATGGCATAGTCATGCGCCAAAATCTATAAAAGCTACAAAACAACAAAAACTTTATCCCATTAAGTGAGGGTTGGCCACTATAAAAACAACAGAACTGAGAGAAAATTACTAGAAAGAAAAAATTATACCAGATGCTAGACTAAAAGACAATGACTGAAGAAAGCAAACCAAAAGAAGAGCTACAGCAAAACTTTGTTAAGAGTGTGGACAAAGCTTTGTTCCCAAAAACTCACAAAGCTTATTTCTCTGCCCAACAAATGTTAAATACCACGACAGTAAGTCTGAAAATCCCAGCTTTATTATTTTCAGATTGAGACAATTACATGAGTATGTATGAACACATATGGAGGCCTACATTAGGGGCAAATTACAATTAGGGACATCAGAAAATAATGAAATATCAAAAATAGAAATGACTAAAAACAAAATTACTTTTAATTTCAATTCTAACACTTATAACAAGAACATATGCACATGAACTTATTGGATGGAAAACTTCAAATTTACAAAATCAAAAACGCATCAACATTAAAACCTAGTAATTTCTCCAGCAACTCCAACAACTTTTTATTTACAATCATATTTCACCAACAAGATTACATATGGATTCATAGTGATACGCAATTGATCAAATGGTTAAGCACAGAGTGATCAAGTTTGGTCCTTGCCTCCGATACTTTGACTTTCTTTATCCCATCATCACATCCAAAATCAACATAAGCATCTCTCTTTTCCTGTCAAAATCCAAAGTCATTAATGAGAAACAAAAACACCATACACGTGGACATATATATGTATATTATATACAGTGCAGATTGCTTATAAATATGAAGTGTATATAAGTACACATTGACAGGCTTTACTTGGTGTGTTTTCTCTGTAATACTTCTTCCTAAAATAAAATTTTGGGAAAGTCCCTATGAAGTTCCCCACAACCATTCAAAATATCCATAGGTCCCATGCGATAGCTATAATTTGTTTCATTGGGGCCTCCTTTCTAACATCCAGACAATAGTAAGCTTCTTTAAAGCTTCTGCTAGCTAAACCCATATGCAATATAGCAATGGGCCATGTGGTGTTTGGACAGCTGTAGAAGAAAATCGGCTCAAGCATCTAAGGCCATATAATACAAGTTATGGAGGGAGGTCCAAACCCAACTGCTATTATGGCTAATAAAGAGTAAGGATATACTCTTGTTGAGAGCAATTAGTTAAATTAGTCTAGAACCAGCAATGAGCTTGGGGCACAAAGGAGTTGGGCCATGTGGTATCTGGGTGGTAAAAAAAGCATGTGGGCCACCATCAACTACTGCAGATACACAATTGGCCAAGGATTCTACATTGAGCCATAGAGTTGTGCAAATCAAGAGTCTCTAAACAATAATACAGATTTTGAAATGTACCAATGAATTTTAAAATTTTATCGCATAGATCATTGACAGCAAGGATCATCTCAAAGGGGGGAAGTATTGTTAATTGGGATTAGTTAGGATTAGCTATTTATTAGTAGATGTTATTCTGTTAGATAACTTGTATTCCCTCCAAACCACAATATAAGGCATCTTCTAGAAGCCTTGCTTGATCCAAAAATTTAAGGCATCAGATAATTTTTTTTAATTATTTTTCCAATTATACCCCCACTTCATTTATTACTCTTTTTGAAAATTGATTCATAAGAATTTCAATTGTCATTATCAAGGCACTTATATAGAATATTTAATGAGGGTATAATTGGAAAGATGAAATTTTTTTAATAGATCAAAGTTTCAACTAACTTTTTTTTAGAATCGTGAATTAATTATCAATTTCCTATACTATGGGACAAATGGAGTATCCCAATAGTAGCTTATGAATAAGGGATGAGGCCCTCTAAATGAGTAAATGAATTGAATAGTGTTATGCGTTTACAATTGTAAAATATCACTTAGTTCTAACAAAACATAGCTTAAATAATCTTCTGTCGGTAAACAAACTTACACAAAATATGAATACAGTAGCCTACTTTTCCCATTTTCAAGTCGACATTTTGCACTAACCCATGCATCTACGTTAAAAATGCTTTTAACATGATTCCCTTTTCTTTTCTTCTTCTTTTAAGGCTTTGACAGCCCAATGATGTGTGTCATAGGCATGGTGAGCATCATAGGAGTCACAAAATAATCATCCTTTATTCTTCAAGACTCTTTACAATTCTTGCCAATAAATCCTAACCATTCAAGACGTAAAACTATTGTTAAGATAGGCCAAATAATAAGCATAATTTCATGTTATTTTGTAAGCATTGTTCATACCTATATCAAAAAGATCACAAAGCCGTGCAGTACTGTTGTAAGTTACATTTGGCGGCAAAAAGCAATGACATGCATTCCAAAAGGCAACAGCTAATGATAGTTGATAGTTCATGGACAAAAGCTAGAGATATTTTAACGCACCTCTGAATTCTTGAACAGTTTGATCCAATTTAATATTCGTGGAATGGCGTCTATCAAGGTTTTGTGCACATCATTTTCATTTACTGAAATATCCACAAAGGCAAAAATTAATACTCCTGATGATACAGAACACAGATCAAAAACTTATTTTGAACAAGTTACAACGAAGATGCTAAGAATGAGCCACACGAACACTGAATTTTATCCAGCCTTTTGATGATTATGGTTGCAACCAGGGGTTGGAAAAAACTCGCAGCTCAAAGTAAGAACTAGCTATGCATGTCACACACATGCACGCACACACTAATATAAATACATACACAAACCCTCACCTCCACATGCATACAAGCTTTCAATGTTTCTCTGGAGTACCAATCGTGCATATTCCTCTAAGAAGTTTATTGAAGGACTATCCTTGATAAGTCCAGCCTGTCATCCCCATCAAATCCCCCATCCCATTAAAAAACAAAGGAAGAAGGAGAAAATGAATCTGAAATTCGATGCATGCTTCATCACAGTAAAATAATTATAAAGATGCGATAACTTTATAAGGTAGAGGAGCTTTAGAGACCTGAAAAATTTGGTGAAGTAAGGTTCCAGTTAATGCAGCAATTGAGTGCTCATTACATTTTAGCCTCTCATCTAAGACAGTTCTCCTTGGACAAGTAAAACTAGCAGCTACCTGGAATAATTCTGTATATCAGAAGGAAACATATAAAATAAAAAACAGTGAAATAAACATTGAAAAAAAAAACTGGAAAAGGGATTCAAAAAAGATCCTCTGAATCTCTGTTTAAAAATAACAAGACCATTTATAGGGAAGAGAAAGCAACATTTCTACAATAGCAAATATTGGCATTCTCATTTTATAAATGAAATTCCGATAAGATAAAAGTTATCCAATTAGAGAGAATTAGGAAACATTGATCCTGTAAAATTACCATATCATATAAAAAATATCTAATGAAGTAAATAAAATAAGGAAAGTCATGGACAGAAATAAATAAATAAATATAGTTTCAAGATAGCAAATCATAAATACCCGAGACCCAGACACCAGAATATCTGGGTGTACAATCAAAAAATTATTATCATGATCTACATCACAATGCCCCCAATCATCAAATTGACCAATTATATTCACAGTATCTCCGGGTGCAACAACACTGTAAGACCTGTAATAATTTTAAACAATTACTATAATTATTCAAAATTATTATCAACAGAGAATAATAAAAAAACTCAAAATCAATCAAATAATTCATTTAAATTCCAAGACCAATACTTAGTCAAGATTTTTCAACTGGAGTCAGCAAATAACAACCATTTGACATACCAAATAATGTCTTGTTTTGAACTATTACATATATATATATATACACACGATCAACTATACTGATTAACAATCATAGATTTAAGCACACCAACTTACCACTCTTCCAACAAGTTTGCAGCCTTCTCTTCTCCAGTTTGTTCATTTATTAAACGAAGCACCTAGAAGCAATTTATCAAGTAAATGTAAATCAGTTACAAGATCTTTAGAAGCAATAAATTGCGGTGTTATAGCAATAAGCCTTAATAAACCTTGTATGGGCCTTGCAAAGCAGATGAATTAGCAAGACTATGTTTTTCAGATACCTATAACAAAACATACAAGTGGTAAGCCTACGAGAATATAAATTTTGTTGATAAAAAATTTATTCATAGCAGACCATAATTTCAAAGAAAAAAATACCTCCAAGACCAAATAATTAGAACTGGACCCACCAAGGGCCTCTTTGGGCTTATGAATTCTAGTGCTTTCTGCTGCAGAGTCAACTCTGATGGGCAGATTATCAGCAATTCCATCTTGAGACTTAATGTAATTTGCACTTTTATCACAGATTGTAGCATCTTCAACACAAATGGCATCTTCGACTTGATCTAACAGTTCAAGCAATGCCTATAGAAATAAAGAAAAAAGAAATACTCTAATGAATGTGTGGCTTCCGCAAGCATTGTAACTCCTGAGGTTTAACTGCTATATAGTCTGGCGCGTAAAAGGTCACAAGCCCCTTTTCACGAAACAGAAGAAACATGTGCAATTGGTAGGACAAGAACAGGAGACAGTTTTGAAGAAATTGTCCATGCAACCAGCACGCAGGAAACTGTAATTATTTTTCTTCATATGTAAATTGCTCGGGATGCATTTCCTTTGTCATATGTTTCCTGTCATCCCACTCAGAAGCCAAAGCATTTTCTTTTCCTTGCTAGTCTAGCTCTAACTAGCTCCTCTATATCTTGTTTTTCAAAAGGAATATAGTAGACTATCAGACAGGGAAAAGTATTAATGCCCTTGTTACTACAGGCACAAGGTGTTGCAAACAGCAATTTACATATTATAACTGGAATTATTTAATACCACATGCCTCAAATTTGCAAATTTCAGTGAACTAGATCTGAATGAATTAATATTGCAAAAGCAAGTCCAAAGGCCTGACCTTTTTATGCTGTCTTAAATAAAGCTGGTCAGATAGTCCATTGTGCTCAACATCCCTGACAAGCTGCACCTTCAAATTCAACATGAAATGAAGATGGTACTAAAAAGCATTATTTGAAAGACGGGAAGGTGACCAGAAAAATACAAGCATGTTGAAAAATAAAATAAAATAAATAAGAAAAACTTTTCCAAGAATTTTATATCCTGTCTTACATCGTTGGAGAGGTTTTCCACTATTACATATTTTTATATTCTGAAATGTATAGTATAAATTGATGAAATAACAGATCAATAGGACCAATAAACTATGAAGATTAAAATACCTTATCAGAGCAATAGGATAGAGATGGCGGAGTTCGGAAGGGGCTCTGTACAGTAATTACTCCAGAACCATTCACAGCAGTTGAACTGACGTTAAAAACCATGTCTTGGTCTGCGTTTATACGTTTCAAGCCTTTTTCATTCTTCAACACTGTTGACCTCTCAGCAGCCTTTGTAGATGGTGAAGCAAGTATCTTTTCAAATTTGCCACCTTTAGTCAGAGAAGTCTGCACCATGCATTGGCAATTTATAACCATATTAAACGATAAAACATGAAATTAACAGTGTCTCCTCAAACACTTGCCTGATTCTCTGAGGAAATCCCAACGGGCAATAAGTTGATTCTAGAAGATTCAGCCAAAGCCTGAATCATCTGAGGCATGTGTTTTGAAACTGCTTGAAGTCTTTCATTCACAGGAGATATCTTCCATGTGACTTCATCAACCCCATCATCCTGGCTCTGTTTTATTAACTATCCACAAGTATATTTTTGCAAAGATATAATTAGAAACATTGAAGGAAACAAGCAAAGATGTAAACTTGCAATTTAATCAGCAACTTGCATAAGAAGGTAGTCACAAAGAAAATGTGCTTCTTTTAGCACTTCCAAGTTAAAAGTAAAAGCAATAAAAATTGTTGTTTTAATTCAGGTACAAGTGAAACATTTTTGAAAATGTATTCTCGGAAAATAAACTTCAAATTTCCATAACTGATTAGCTATCCCAACTGAGTCCTAACCCGTTGGATTTAAGTGATACTTTTGAATAACTGAGAACCGACAATCCGTTTAATAATTAGGAGAAAGGGAGCGAAATGATCAATTGCTTTTTTTTTAAAAAAAAAAAGGTCTAAAACATCGTTTAAAGCAAATACCATCCCAGGCGAGAACTTAAAGCGCTTATGAGGCACAATCTTGGAAATTTCCGGAGACGCCTCAGGGAGATTTTCCACAGCATCAAACCCTGGTATTAACAAATTCTCTGAAGGAGTATTCTGCGAAACGTTATTGTATTCATTTGCTCCAACTTGCGGGGTGTCTTTACGCTTTTGCGATTCTGAATTCTCAATTTTTGGCCCAGCCAAGTCTGAGTTCAATTTACTTTCAGCTCTAGCAAGAACGGAATCTAAATTGTTTGGAGCGACAGCTTGCGACCCAGCAACAGGTGGAATATGAGAGTTAGGAGATGCAACAGACTTGGAATCTTGGGGAGCAGAAATGGGACGGTTCGCAGCTGGATCATTTTTTGGCTGCTTCTGAGAGGCCACAAGAGCATTCTGGGTGTGGCGCTCAAAAAAATGTTGAATGCCGAACTTAGAAGGCTGAGCCTGGCTGCTCAGATTCGATTTCTTAGAAGAGCTGGGTTTCTTCCTAGGAGGCATGGACAGATATCCAAAGCTTTTGCACTATGAAAACCCAGAGCAAAAACGGAACATCAGACTACTCAGCACGATGGCATAAAAGAAAGAAAGAAAGAAATTAAAGAAGTGCTGATTTTAATTAGGAGCAAGCAAGGCCACCTTAAGATGAGTCAAATTACAAAAATAAAGTAGAATTCAGGACTAAAAGAGAAGAATCAGAAGAAGGAAGCAACTCAGAAACGAACATTTACACAGAACCAAAATCAAACAGCTTCAAAAGTGTAATAACATGAAAAATGAAAGCTGCGTTCTCCATCAGTGCAAGAATGCTACCTTGTAGAGGGAACACAGAGTAGTCACTATATCAAATTGAAGGGCTTAAGACCCCACGAAACGGGAATGAGGCAAAGCAAGCATCACTTGTGTGGAAATTAATGGCAATGGAGGCAACGGCCACTTGTACGATGCTCAATCCCACCGAATCTGGAGCTCAGGTACACGGCGGTGCGACTAATGCTAGCAAGAAAAACAGAAGAGCGGCGAAGAGAAATTAGCAACCAGAATATAACAACCCTTTTCAAAAAATAGCTCTTAAAAAAAAAGCCACAATGATCAGCAACCAGAATATGAGACAATGCATTGATAAAAACATTGCATTGCATTCGGGCATTCCATTCAACCAAACAAGCCGGGAGTTTCAAGGTATTCCATCCTGAAGTGGGGAATCGACGCAAATCGCCACCAGTGACGGAGAGGACGATACCCGACCTCTCCATAGCAGCAACACAACAATCTTCCGCTTCCAAGGAGAACCAGTCGAAGCAGCGTGAGAAGAAGAGCAAGAGGGCAAGTGGGAAAAGAATAGGGATAGGGGAAATGTTCCCAAAGTGAGCGACTAGCATCCAAGGAAAGCACAAAGACCAAGTCAGAACAAATAAACAAAGAACCATATCAGAGTCCAGAACGAGCGGAGCCAGAACGAAGAACCATAAAAGGGAACCAAAATAAAGGGTACAAAGAACCATACCAGAACAAAGAAGGCAAATAGAAAAGCGACGCACCTGATTCAAGAGCACAACGAAGTAGGGGACGCACGCGAGCTCTGAGACGGAGAAGACTGGATGGAGACGCCCCAAGAATGAAGAAAGAACGATGAGAAGGCAGCGGCTTGGCTCGGCTCTTCAGTCCCTCAACGTTTGGCTTCCGCATCTGGCCATTCCCCCCTCAGTTTGCAAGGGAAGAGGGAAGCGAATGAAAATTTCACGGTTTCCCGCCTAAACCACTGTAGCTTGGCATAGAGTGAGCCCATGACTTTTGATGGGCCTGCACTTTTGCTGTTGCTCATGAAATTGGCGACTTCACGCATAAATTACTCATTTTTTATATTTTTAGTCAATTTTTAAGTAATTATTATTGGTAATGGAGCAAAAATGTTTGAAAAAATTACAGTTATATTTCGAAAAATTGAATTAATGATACAAAAATGAGTTAAGAATATTTATTCATATAATTACAACATAGTTTTTGTTTAGTTTTTGTTTGGTTTAAATGCTTGTTTGATTACAATATATATTCAATTACAAATAAGGTATTTAAAGACTTGTTTGCTTTTTGTTTTATTTTTTATTTTAAAAAATGTTTTACAATATATTTTTTAAAAATTTTTAAAACAGAATAAAAAAATTCATTTAATTATGTTAATTTAAAAATTAATTATATAATTAAAAATTGGTGACAATTAATAATAATAGTGTATGATAGTAATTGGTGAATGTGACTATAATTTTTAATAATTAAATATAATATATTTAATTAAACATTTTTAAAAAAACAAAATTGAGAACAATTTTAAAAATAATTAAATTTAGAATGCTTATTTAAATGAGTATTTTTTAATTTTTGTTTTTCAAAAGCAAAAGACTATGGACCCTAAATTTCAATTATCACTAGGATTTTTATTTTGTTAGTGTTTAAATTAATTAATTTATTTGGAACTATAAAGTAAGGTTTATTAACTTGATAGTGATCAAATTATGATTGGAAAGTAATAAAATTAATATATTTTCAATCTTATAAGAAAAATATTTTCATAATAAATCAATATAATAAAAACTAAAGAAAGTATTACTTTCAAACACATCAACACTCAAAGGATAACCAACGAATCAAATACAACTTAAAGTTTTGAAGATAAATGTGAACATATAGTCTAGTAAATAATAAACTAAATATGACTGAAATTGCATGAACAAACTTGAGAATAGTGCCCAAAAAATTAAACTAAGCTTGTTACTTGATTCAATGATCAAAAGAGTTAAATCATTTTACTTTAAAATCTCGAGTTCAATTCTTAAAATATATAATCATGTTAAATAAATATATCAAAATTATCTAAAGTACCTATGGCACTGCTGTTGATAATCATGATCTCATATAGAAAGAGTTCAAATTAGTCTAGGTGGGAGGCGAAAATATCCCCAAGTTTTTTAGGATACTGAGCCCAATAAAAAAGAGAAAAAAAAGGAAAAATATTGTTTAAGCTTGTATAAACTTTTTTTTTTCCCTCCAACATATATATTTTTGAAAGCTAGAATAATTTATTTTGACCAAAATATCCAATAACGTAAGTAGGGGTGGAACCAAAACTTAGAGGGTTGGGAGGCCAAATTATATATAATATATATATATATACACCCATTCAAAAATATAAAGTATTTTTAAAAAGATTAAATGTTAAAAATGTAAGGTATTTTTAATATTTTAAAATATAGTTAATTTTGTTCAAAATACCCTCAATAAATAAATTATTTTTAAATAAAATAACTTATTAAATAAGGGTAAATATAATCATTGAAATATGATAACCCTTTAAATAACGCTTAGATTTCTTAAAAAATTAGTCTCATCTCCCACAACGATCAATTGTGGAGATACCTTAGATAATAAAAAAAATAAAAGTAAATATAAAAAGATGAAATAATTAAAAAACAGGTAACTAATTTAAATCTACACTTGTTTAAGAATCTACCCAAACTTATTAAATCAGCTGAGGCTAATATTCAACAACCAAATAGACACATTTCCACTCTAAGTCCATGACAAATTTAAAAGAAGAGTTTGACATCAATTTTCCACACGTAAAAAACAACATTAAAACTACTTGATTGTCTTTATCAAATAAAAAGTTACTAGAATTTATAGTAAAATGTTTTTGTCAGCTGTCAAAGCATATTCTGTAAAGAAATGTACATCCACATATTGTAATTTAATTATCCTTCACTATACATATTATAACTTCACTAGCCAGGGTAGTTTAGTTAACATAATATTCAATACGCAAAAGATATGATGGGCCCCCCTTTTAAATTCACTCCTTACAACTTTTATCATGTTTCTCTTTCTCCAAACACCCTGTAAAAATATGTAAAGAATTTTAGTAGATTTCATATAAATTTAATAGACCCTCATCCACCATTAACACGACCACAATCAACTAAAATAATTCATAGTTCCCAGAACACCAACACTTATTCATTGAAGTTCTTCATCACAACTTTAGCCGTAGCTAATTGCTCAATTGAGATATGATTTCCTCTTAAGATCTCTTAGCGATCACATTGTGTGCAAAAATTTCCAAACCATGCCCAACAATCTCCAAACCATCAATATTTAAATTATCACGCTTTTCAATTTGATTCCCCATCGAATTAATTTAAACTCAAGAAAACCAAATCTAAACCCATCTCCTTAGAGCAACTGAAGTGAAATCACCCATTAAAAAAAGAATTCCTTAAACTTAGATTTTAGCTTGCTTGGATTCCAGCATCTCCTATACTTCACACACGGCAGCTGAAAGAGACAATAATAATCAACCCATAATTCAGCACTTAACATGGACGACGCTAGGAGAGGAGGAGTGTGTTTTCCCCACTCTTTTTTAAAAGAACCCAACACTAGATCGTGACAGAGGAAGAAGGATGAAGAAACGAAACCTCACCCCACCAGTGCGGAGACGACGCGACCAGGGGAGAAGGAGAACTCACAAGCTGAGTGGCGCTCTGCAGTGCTAGTGACAGACGGACGGCGTGACGGAAGAATGGGCAGCACCGAATCGAGGAAGAAGTATCTGCTGATGCGAAACAGAACAGAGA
>NW_026557128.1:0-27717 GCF_029017545.1 Prosopis cineraria | reverse complement strand
TTGGGATTTATATAAACTAGTTTTTATTAAACTTCTTATTACACTTTCATTTAAGCTAAACCTTGTAAAAGTTTTTGTTGAGTTGAAAATTTTTAAACACTTAATTCACTGCCCTTCTTAAGTATAGTTGCTGATCTAAAACTTTTTCCTTCAAACTTGTTGCTTAGGGTCTACAAGTGTTTTAGACTTTATTTTATATTATTTTTGTCCTTGAATGCTTGAAGTAAGCTACGTTGTTATTCTAACCTTAACATGCTTAAATGGGGAGAGGAGTCTCTCCATTTTTTTCCCTCCACTTTCCTTATCCCCACCATTCAAATTATTTTATTAAACCATTTTTTAAATGATATAATTAATAAATAGTAGAAATGAAGGAAATGGAGAGAAAAGAAGTGGAGAGACCCCTCTTTCATTTAAATGTTCCATTAATAAGTCCCACCATTTTGTATAGCTGGCATTTTTTTTATTCTTTATGATAAAATATCAACCTCCATTTTGATCAATATCCGTTCTCCCTCTCTCCTCCATTGCAAAAGCTTCCCCCCCCCCCCAAAAAAAACAAAAAAAAAAAAAACCATTGCAAATCAAGTATTTGGGCCACTAGATGGTTCTTACCCCTATCCTTGCCCTAAGCCGTGCCCTCTCCATCGCTGGCAGCAAGTTATTCACACACATTTTTTGGAGGTCCATCAATTTCAGCAATTTCCATGTGCCTATAACGATCATCCAAGAAACAATCTCCCTGGTGACCTAACAATTGCATCTTCAACGACATTCAATGCCCAAAGCCCTTCATTCCCAGAACACTATTGATCAACCCGATAGTCTTGAGCCTCTTAACATCAGTGGCTCTGAAAGGGCTGTCCTGACCACAAGAGCTAACCACCACCTTAGCCTCCATGACATTAGGGTCCATGTAGGACTCTGCGTCGTGGTTCATGGACACCAGAGCCCAGTTAAATGATCTAGTCGTGAGTAGTTTATATACATTATACTCTATTTTCCCTTAATCATATTTTTTCCATTGAGTTTTTTGTGGCAAGGGTTTTAATGAGAGTATTAGGAACATATTCTATAATTTTCCTTTACTAAGGTTTTATCTCACTAAGTTTTCTCCAATAAAGTTTTAACGAGATAAAATATCTATCTATAAACATTTAAGGGAGAGTGTCATCGATAATAAAATATTTGTGGATGTCCATATTTTTCGGTTATTATTATTTTGTATATTCTATTTAATTTAGTCAATTACATCTGTGCATATAAATAGAGATATCTTAGTTATATTCAATACATTAAAATGAGAATTTTCTCTTCTTTTACTCTCTAATTCTCCTTTTTCTAATACCCCTCTTATCTTCTAAATCTTTATTTATTTTTATAAAAAAAATTACTTTGATAAATATAATATTAAAATAAATGTAATCTCTTAATTGACGCTTTCTAAAAAATATTTTAAAAAAAATTACAAGTCAAAATTTTTAATTAATCATTCAGAGTAAATCTGGATAGTCAATTTATAAAAATTATAAAAAAAATTAATATTAAATTTAAACCTATCAGATTAACTCGAAGCTATCCTAATTAGTGATGAAATAGTGTTAAAGCAAATTTATTAAAAATTTGGATAATTTTTTATGAAATTTTATTTTAAAAATAAAACTAAAAATTAAATCTAAATCATTCAGATTTTAATATAAATGATCCAATCTCATCAGGCCTAATCGCAAACCGGATTCATTTTCTTCTTGCACCATGGATCCCTAAATCATGCTTTCATGTAACAACAAGCTAATGGACTCGAGAACAGCAGGTATATATTCCATTGATTATTAAAAATATATATATATTCTTGATCTTTTCTATATGTATTGCGCTTCAAAAAGGATGAGTTGTACGTACTTGGTGCAGTGTCCTAATAGCAAATTGATTTTTTATATATATATAGGAAATGTGGTGAGTTCAAAGAATCAGTTTAGCCTCTTTTTAATTAAAAAAAAACAATTATATCCAGGTTTCATTTATAAAATAATCATTATTCAATGCCATATTATCACTAATGTGAAAATTTGAGCCGGGTGAGTATTTTATAAATTTTAAAAAAAATTTAATAATAAAATTTTTTATTTGTAATCTAAATGTAACTTTTTTAAAAGAAAATGATGAGTTATGATTTTCAATTATGGCCTGACTGTGACAAGTTTCAGGTCCCAAAAACAAAAAATTGAATATTGTGGCAAGACAAATCAAATCAATGTCTCATGCAAACGCAGCTCATTGCTCGGCTTGCCTCAAATGATGAAATGATTCAAAAAGAAGCCTAAGTGTGTTGACTGATGATATTGAGCCCACTTAATATATTGGCCCAAAAAAAGCCCACTTATCCATCAGCTCCAGTATGCTATTCGCTTTTGCGGTGTTTGCGGCACTTGTGGTTGTCGCAAAAGTGGAAGGTGGGGCAGGCCCAAATTTTTTCTTTTTATTGCCTAAGGTACCACAGTTGGCAATTATAAAATTAATTTTTTAAAAAATATAAATATTATTAAAAGGATTATTTTCTTTTAAATAATATTTTTTCACACGTATTTTCAAGAATCAAACTTTCAAATTATGCTTAAGGGCTCAAATCGCTATCATCTATGTTACATTTTCCTAGTGTGGGGTACGGCAATTGAAAACACCATGAAGACAATGTTTACAAGGGTTTTTCCTCCCCTCTTTAAATTTAATCACAGGTGACGACAACAGTAAATCTAACTGATAAAAATTTAATTTATAATTCATAAAATCATGAGCTCAATTTTATTATTAATATGAAGACCTTAATAATATGTGATTTATAAGTACTCTTGTAAACCTTTTTTGAGTCTAGAAATATATCTTGATCCTAATTAATTTAAAGCAACTTTTTAAGATTCAACTGCACGTCAATTTTTTGTTACTAAAAATTCATTCACATGTTGACATATTAATGACTGGAGAATTATCATTTACCATGCAGGAGTCGGATCATCCAGCATTTGCTGGTTATTTAGTTAATAACAATATTGATTAACCATCGGAGTATCATTCATTAAAAATGTCAACCAAAAATTCAAATTCACACTCCACCCTATGAATGCTGAAATTAGTTTATATATATATATATATATATATATATCAAAAAAAGACTACAATTAATCCCCTCCGCTTGCTCTCTCTCTAAATTATTGTCAGCATTTCTGTTCCATGGTCAACGGTTTCATAATCGTTCATCATTATCAGAAACCCATACGTTTGTGGATAGCATTGAACCTAGTGGAGCCATATTGGTCGAGTTATATGGATTGACTTAGATATCCTATTATAAGGTTAGATTAAGTTAAAAAAATATTAACTCATAAAAGATAATTTTTTTTTTGCTCAAACCAAATAACTCACCACCCAAATGGGTTAGAGTTAAATCATTTAACCCATATTATTTTATTAAAAAAAATTTAAAATAAAAAATGGAAGGAGTTTTAGCACCAAAATCCCAGAAGACAAGCAAATTTTCAAATAAACCATGATGAAATTGATCAATTCTGTATATTTTTTATGTAAATTTTTTAATTACATGAAATATTATAATAGAACTTCTTATTTAAGCATAACTTTAAAAAATCATAACAAAATAATAAATGAATTGTGAATTTACTCATTTAACCCACTAACTCACAAGAGCTAGGTTGATATTATGCCAACCCACATAAAATAAGTTGAACCTAACTTAACATATATTTTTCTCAATCTATAGGCTCCTTTTGGTATGAATATTAAGTCTTATAGGATTGAGAATGGGATTGGCTATGGGAATAAGATTTTAAAATTATGTTTAAGATGATATAGGATTAAAAAAAAATCAAATCAAACAAAAATTGGCAGAAAAAGAACCAAATGCCCTCATCTTTTTCCATTTCCTGTTTCTACTCAACCCAGAAAGGCTCAATTTCACAAATCAGAAATCATTAATCAAAATTAGAAACTCAATTTCATGAACCCATGATTTGAAACCCGATTTCATGAACCTAGAATTAGATGAGGATCGATGATGAACCCAAAAGCAAATGATGGAGGTAAGGAGTCGCTCAAACTCCACTGTCTCTGCTCTTGTTTGTACTAGTGTCTACATTAGGGTGGCTCCGTCTCTTTCTCCCCTTGCTCCTATTCCATCCCTATCACATAATGACAACATTCACCAAATCTGGAACAAGAAAATGAATTTCAATTTTGATCTTGCCAATACTCATACGATGGTAGCAAGATGCACTAGCCACTAAGAAGTGGCCAATGAGGGAATAAGTCATCACTAGAGTCATCTTTAATGGTTTTTTAGAAGTAACGAGTCAGATTTAAGGAACTTTTTGATAAGTGCTTTGATCATTTTAATCCTAAGATTGAAATTGCAATATCAAGAGTAGGTGGGTTTAAATATTCCCACATAAGTAGTATTGGCCAATCTCAAACGTTGACGAATGCTTCTTACCAAACTAGTCAAAGCTAGTATTTCTTTGACCCAATCCCTATCCTTCAATGTCTCATACCAAATACAGTCATGTGAGGCAGTGGTGGAGTCACATGTAATGTGGAGGTATATTAGGAAAAATGATACATTTTGGAGTATAGGTTTTTATATTTTGTAATTTTCACCTTTTACTTATTATACTTTGCACTTCCTTATTTTTATATTTTAAAATTTAAATCCATTTCAATCTTACTTTTTTAATCAAGATCTATTCAAATTTTTAACTTAGCCTCATAAATATTAGCTCATAATTTTACTATACCTAAATGCTAATTTTATTTATTAATTGTTTTAAAATAAAAAAAATAATATGACTAAATAGACTCGCTCCTCATCCTAAATACTACTCAGGAACTAGTTAAAAAAAAGATGATAAATAATAAAAATTCAAAACTCAAGAGTAAATTGAGTAAATGTTTTTCATTAGCTCGTTACATTTATGAATTTACGGATAGGGAATAAAAAAATAAATAGTTGATTTGAAAGAGATAAAAATATCTTCTTTCTATTGAAAATCCTAATTTCATCATTCCTCTCTCTTGACTAAGAATTCTAGCTCCGCTACTATATGAGCCAACTCATATATCGCAGAGCATAATCTAAAATAATTATGGCGGTGGATATCGAAGCCAGAGGCATTTAATATTACAAATGAGAAAAAAAGCGCACTACAGCTTCTGAAAGTTGAAACAGATGTTTACAAACCAATTTTTAAGTGCTAAAAGGCTAAGAAGCCAGGATAAGCTCGAGGCCCCGTTAAACCCATAATAAACTGTCCACTTGTGATGATTACAAGCCCTTGATTATTTTTGGGAGAATGATATTAAAATTTTATATTAATAAATTTATAACAATTAAGTCCCAACTAAATTTTTATAAAGTCAGCTGTAAATATTAATTCAAATCATCACAAATTTAAAATTACAAATAAAACATTTAAATTCTAAATATAACTTTTAATTTATAATTGATATTTTTATTTTTAATTGTCTGAATCAATATTTATAACTTATTTTGTAGAAAATTTTATCTGGAACCTAATGATCAGAAATTCTTTATTTTGACACTTTCTATCATTCTCCCAATAATTAATAAAATATTACTCCCTCTATCCCAAATTATAAAATAATTTAAAGAAATTTGGTTGTCTCAACATATATGATAATTTAAAAAAATAAAGTTTCAATATTTTTTCAATATTACTTTTTAAGTTAAGAGAGAATAGCATGATGATTAAGCGTATAAAAGCATTTCTTAAAGTTTATGGTTTTATTGTGACAATGTAAGTATATAAAGTTTTATTATTGAGCTTTATTTTTTTTTAGCAAACAGTATTGAGTTTTATTAATATGTGTAACTTTGTCTCAGATTGTTTTGTAACTTGAGACGGAAAGAGCAAGGGCATTCCACAGTAATTATATAAAATAAGAAGAATGATAGTTAAGTCTTAATTAATTAATTTAAGTTAAATCCAATCATTTTAAAGTATCAAAAAAATCCTTCTTCCTTCAATGGTAATGAATCTAATAATTTTAAAGATTTGCCAAATTCATCTTTCAATTTTACAACTTTATTATAATACATTTACAACTTGTTTTTTAAATTTTAATAACAAACACAATATTCATCTTTAATATTTAAAGATATGCATAATATTGAGGAAGTAACGTCTTTTGTAAATTCTTAGAGTTGGTAGACTTAAATTTTTCAGCATAAAAAATGAATTTTTGTATTTTTTGTTAAATTTAAAAAAATAAGTTGTAAATACATCATAATAAAATTACAAAATTGAGAGATGAACTTGCAAATTTCTAGAGCTATTAAACTTAATACTTTTTAACATTAAAAATGAACACTTATATTATTGGTTAAAATTTTAAAAAATAAATTATAAATATATCACAATAAAAATTATAAAATTAAAAATTAAACATACAAAGTCTTGTAATGTTTAAATTTCATACTTCTCAATATTAAATATGAACATTTATGTTCTCTATTAAAATTTAAAAAGTAAATTATAATGCACCATAACAAAATTAAAAAATTAAAAATTAAATTTGTAAATCTCATTGTTAAATTCTAATAATTGAAAGACCAAAAACCTCTGTTCGTATTCTAAAAATAATGAGAACTTAAGATTTATCTGAATAACTCTCAAAAATATATTCCAATCACATTTAGAATGTATTTTTATTAAATTTAATAAATATTTTAACAAAATTTTTTATTAAAATAAAATGAAAATCAAATATACATTTAATTTAAATAAATTGATTCTTATACTGTCCTTCCATTTTCCCATGAAATGAAGAGCATCATCAATCATGGACTATTGGCTGTACGGTGAGGGCCATTTTTTGGCCATTAGCGCTTACAGTTAGCACATGTGATCGCCTGTCATGACGTCCGTAGCGCACGACACGGTCCAAAATAAAAGCACCATATCAATTTTATATATTTAAATTAGATATATCATCCTACATTTTTGCACATATCTGAATCTGACTACTCACCAAACAAAATTTCATGAAACCCCTGATACCAAACAGGGGAGGACAAAAAAAAACACAAAATAAATAGAAAAGCGATGCAAAACAAGCTCGACCCCTAATTTACATGACAGTGCAGCCGTTTTCCTCCTCATTGTAGCCGTAATTCGCATGATCGGCCCGGGATGAACCGGGATCGGCGGCGGCGGCTGCATGTAAGGCTGACCGTACATCATCGGTTGCTGCGGGTACATACTGTTCAGATGTGGCTGCTGCTGATAATTATGGCTCATCATGGGAGCCATGTAGTGCTGTTGCTGCTGGGGCAGATATTGTGGAGGATGAGGAGGAGGCTGCATGTGCATGCCAGGGTAATACCCTGGCATTAAATTCCTCATCTGATCCATCTGGCCCATTGGAACAGGGCCCATCTGGCCCATTGGAACATGGCCCATTTGGCCCACGTTTCTATTATTATCCTTTTTACTGTCACCACCATTGCCGCCCAGGCCGCCTCCTCCTCCTCCTTTACCTTTACCTTTAGGCTGATGAGATTGAGGAAGAACGAGTTTATCAAGATCATCATTGTTGTCGTCGTCATCAAAATCGTAGCCCTCGTCCTCAAATTTCTTTCCTTCTTTACCATTCTTTTTATTTCCAGTTTTACCCCCACCTCCTCCCTCCTTATTCTTCTTCTTCTTCTTGTTATCTTTGTTTTTGTCGCCTCCTTTTTTACCAAACCCTAGTAACCGACTTAGCAATCCCCACTGGTTTTCGTGTTCTTTTTGTTACCTCCTCCTCCTCCACCTCCACCTCCACTCTTCTGTTTCTTTCCTCCATTGCCTCCATTTTTGGACTTGATTTGCGCTGCTACAGCCATGGCGTCAATTTCCTTTCCATTCTTACCCTTTCCCCCGCCACTGTTGCCTTTTTGCCCTTTCATCATTTTGTTTGGCATGGCATGGGCATGGTCGTCTTCATAGTCCTCTGAATCTTCGTAATCGTCAAAATCGTCGTCGTCGTCGAACTCGTCATCACTTGCGTCAAAATCCTCCTCCGGCAAGTCGAACTTGACAGATTTGTTGTTTTTGGCGGGTGGCTTGAAATTACTTGGCGCTTTATTTTGGAATTGAAACAACTGAGGCTGACCACCACCACCACCTCCACCTTTCTGGTGGTCCTTTGTGCCCTTGTGAGACTTGTTGTCCTTTGCTCCTTTGCCATGATGATGATCAATTTGCAGGTTGTTGAACTGGTTAGTGGGAAACATCATGCCTTTCGGCGCCCATATTTCAGCGCGTTTGCCTGAACTTTTCAGCTTTTTTATCAGTGTGCTTGGATCCACATTCCCTGCCACCACTACCTTACCTTGCTCTGCATCTATGTTCACTGAATACACCCCTGTCACCACACACCCACACACACACACACTCTATTAGTTCAAGATAAAGTTGAAACATGAAGCATATCAACATTGGATCTGAAAAGGGACAGATTAGATGTGTAATGAAAGCTATGTACCATCGATTTTCTGAAGCAGTTTCTTTACTTTATGCTGGCAGCCATCACAGTGGATATTCACCTTGAGAACACAAGTCTGCAAAATTAGGTTGGCATCAGCACAGAAGAATTACCAGAGGAACAAAAGCAAGTGTAATAACTAAGCTTATTAAACAAAAATGAGACTCGAGAGAACCTGTAAGTACCTGAATTTTGAGACCGTCTTGCTTATTCATCTTCTTCTCTCTGGTTCACTAGCAGAGGAGAGAAAGTGATGTAGGAGAAGAAGAGGGAGATGCAGAGATATTTTTAGAGCGGTGAAAGGCGGTTGAAAAGAATGGCCAACTTGATCTCTTTTGGCTTTGTTCCCTTACTGGAATTGCCGTACAGATCCCACGCACTTGCTCACACGTACACAATCCTCACAGAGACAGAATAATGGATGAAGAGAGAGAGAGAGATAGAGGACGATGAGCAGCAGGACGATGACTATAAACAGATAGCGAGCTAAGTAGGAAACTAAGAATAGGTTTCCCTGTAAGTTGGCTTTAATTGATGCTTCTTTTGTTGCATAAAAATTAAAAAGCTTCAAGTTTGGGAATGCTTTTGACAGCTTAATCATGCTCCTCTTGGACATTAATAATTAAGCGCACTGGCCGACTCCTAATGTTTCTGTGCTAATATGGACTGGAAAACACAGCCCATATTCTACAGCCCTCTGTTTTGGTCCCAGGTCCACATGCAGGTTGTTCTTAACCGTTGCGATCATCTATTTATATTGTCATTTGTCAAATACAGTGATTTTCCTTCTTTATCCTTAAAAAGCTATAGCGTGCCTGTATTTTTTTTATGAGTCATTTTATCAACTTTATTAATATTAATATAAAAAATTATAAAAATAAAAGTGTATAAAATTTTAAATATATTTTTTATATTTAAAAAACAATTTCATGTTATTTTCTTTGAGTAATTTTAAAAATATTTTTTAAATATTACTTAAGAAGCTGTATTATGGCTTATAAATGAAATTAAATAAATTTTTTAAAATGTGTCTTATATAAATAAGATCGAAGAGAATATGTACTAATGTTGACAATAAAATTAGATCTCAAACAAAAAATTAAATTAAATTAAAATCTTAATAATGTAAAATTCATCTAAATATTTCCACAAAATAAAAATGAACTCGGTAAAATATAGTAAAGAAAAAAAAAATGTCTGACAGAGAATATAACAACCAAAATCAAAATACAAACCTAGAGATATAAAGAAATATGAAAAAATATAACTTTGAGCTCTTGTACTTTACTCAAGTTTTATTATAAATTTTTAAATTTTTTTAATATTTTAAATTTTTAAATTTTTATTTTTTAGTGTTTTAGGTTTCTCAATGAATGTATCGAGTGACTTAGAATACTAAAAAATAAAATTATAAAAATTTATAACAAAACATGAGTAAAATATAGAGATCTAAAGTTATATTTTTTCAAGAAACATAAACAATGATTCTAGATTGCCAGTATTAAAATCTAAGAATTTGTCTCTACAAAAATCATAACTACATAATTATAAAAAAGAGAAAACGTATATGTTCAGTATTATATACTTAAGAGGATTGTCTCGCATTAACATATATGTATATTTTTGAAATTATTTATTTTATAATAAATTTTTATTATTAATATTATTAATATATTAAAATTTACATGTTTAATTCAATTAAATAAAAATATATTAAATATATAAATAACAAAATTCTTGTAAATGCATGCCATTCACAAATTGATAAAATAAAGCAAGAGAGATGATGATGACATCATGATGATGAAAAGAAAATTAAAGGAAAAGGATAGATTGAAAGAAAATCCAATAACTTCATTATTAGCTTAGCAAAATAACACGGGGGAGACTGATAGATCTGAAGCAATGGCGGAGATCGAAAAGCATGTCTGGGACGGTGACAAGGGTTCAATGAATAGATATGAGACCACGATGATATATTGTCGAGTCAATATTTTAATAACTATTAACTTCTTTTAATTTTTAATTTTCTAAAATCTAGTTGAAATTGGAACAGGAGAAAAGATTTTTTTTTTGTCAAAATTATTTTATTATATCTTGATGTTAAAATAATTGATGGCCGAGCCTAGTGGAGTTCAATTTTTTACCTCTCTTCAATGTATCAAATTGTGCTATCGTGCAAGCAGAAACTCCGACTTTATTGGCCCACTCCGGAGATGATTAGTTGAGAAGTTCAAGTCCTAACCACAGGTTTGGTAATGTGCACTTTGACGCAGGACTGACTTGGGTGCTCATCTCTGGACCATCCAGATAATTTAGATGATTAATTGAGTATTATATACTCCCCATCTTTATATGTAAAATATTTTTAATTAAATCATATAAATTAATAAAAATTAATTATATAATTAAAAATATAACAACATTTTAATTTTACCTCTAATTATTATAAATAAAAAATAAATCTTTTTTAAAATAAATTGATGGGAATACTTATCTTTTTTTCTTTTCAATTTAATAAGGATGTAATGATCCATTTATTTAAAAATATACTAACAATTCCTTATATTTAGGAATAAAAAAGGTTTTAAAAGACTTTTTATATATAGGGATAGACGAAGTATTATATTTATTAAAATAAAAATTTATAAAAATTATAAAATAATTTTAATAAATTTTTTATTCTTAATATGATTTAAATTTAATTTGAAATGTTCAATTTAATATTAAAATTTTTATAATGATGTATATTGACTATTTAAATTTACTCTGTATAGCCTAGATTCATCATTATAAAAATTTTAATATTAAATTATATCCTCTAAATTAAATTTAGGTTAAATTAAAATTATATTACAAATTTTATAAATTTTATTTTAATAAATATAAAATAAAAATATATAAAAATATTTTAAAAATTTGAATGTCACAGATCTTGTTACTGTGATAAGCATCAGTCCCCTTTGACCCACATGGCTCGATCCTATCTTTCTCTTTTTTCGTTCGCAATGAGATACCTCGTAACTGTAAGTTTATGTTACGGATGTAATGCCAGTGGCCTCCTGCCGTCACCCAAGTCTTCGAACCCCGGGAGCTTTCCTTTGTAAAAGTGTAGTGTGTGAGTGAGCACACAAAAAAAAAAAAAAAAACAACAAAAACAACAACAAAAAAGAGCAAACAAACAATCAATTAAACAAATTGTTTGCCAAATCTTTTTAGCTAAATAGACTTATTTTTAAGGTATGTCTAGCTAAATAAGCCAAGCCTCTGAAAACAGAGTGGCCTGTAAGACTACAATGCCCATGAAAGCTTCATTTAATTTTTATATATATTATATTTATATATTAAATACATTTAATATATATATTATTATATTTAATTTATATTATTATATTGCAACATATATTCTTTTAGTTAAATGATTAAGCTTTGTTGATAATTTAGATACACTTAAAATCTAATGAATGCTATTTAAAGTCTATCTCTTAAAGCCTTTTAAAGGCTTACTTAATGAATAGGTCTTTAAAATGGTTTTGGCCTCATTCAAGTTTATGATAGGCTCAAACTTAAATCTTAAAAAAAAAAAAAAAAGCTTGTATATAGGCTTAAGATTAGACTCAAGCTTTAAAATAATAGTGCCCTTTCATTTCAGTTGAGTATTATAATTAATTATATTATAAGATAATCTTTTTGAATATTGAATTAATTTTAGCTGTATAAATTATCATAAAGATATTGGTTTTTAAAATTAAATTATTGATAAAGTTATATTTAATATTATTAAATTTGTTAAATTTTATTTAAAAAGTAAATATATTATTTAACAGCAAAATTGAATCTACAAACAAATTTTCAAAGCTTATTTTAAAATATAATTCTGATTTAATAATTAATTCTCAAATTTTTTGGGTGTTTGAATAACTTTAACCAAAAAATTAATTTTTTTGGGCTATCAGGCAGATAATATTATCCCATTTTGGGCTATCCAAACAAGCAGATAATATTATACCATTTTTTTAAATGTCAAAGGGAAATTGATTTTTTGGGCTATCCAAACAGGTAAATAATATTGTATCATTTTTCAAATGTTAAAGACAAATTGAATCATATTGAAGTTTAAAATCCCATACATTTCTAAATAAATGGTGGACGGACAAAAATACCCTTTCACTTTTTTTTTTAAATGTATATACATTAAGGACGCGGAGGAAATTCAAGCACCGCTCAAATCCCCATCTCTGGCACTGACACATACAGCCAGTCATCAGAAGTCAAATTAAAATAATTCACTCTTGCTTGCTCATGAAGATTGAACAGGAAACAGCATCTTTTCGGAGTTTGGACTGTGCCTTTCCAACCAAAATCAGTATTTGTCTTCTTCCTAAACCAAACCTCCATGCAAATTTTTCTGTTCCTTTTTTGATCTCTTTCCTTTGTCTTAAACAAAGACTTGGAACAGGAAAGATAAGTGCGAGGAGATGCCTTAATGGTGACAAAAAAGCTCCTTAGTCCTACCAGAGGGAACGACACTCCTAGAAATCCTTGGCATGTCAAAAATAAGCTTAAGCTTTTGCACTGAGTACTTGAAGTTGCCGGGTCTCAAACCCTGCACTCTTTTTTTTCTTTTTTTTTTCTTGTTTTTCTCCATCAGTGCCCTAATACTTTGATTATTTAGCTATATCATGTTATATGGCATTTGGCAATGTCTTGGGACATGGACAGTTGGATTGTCACTTGCAAAAATTTTTTTTTCATTCAATTAAAAAATATTAATATCAACTTACTTCTGAATTATAATAGTAATTAAAATCTTGATTGCATAATTTGTTTATTGGCATTATTTTAATAAAAGTGTGGTGAAAATTGAAAACTCATTTACTTTAAAAGAATAAATAAAGTAAATAAAAATATATACACATGAAAAATAAGAAAATTATAATACTCCCTCTGTCTCAAATTATAAGGCACTTTTGAAGGAGTTTTTTTATCTCAAAATACAAAACACTTTGGATAGATTAATGTTTCATTAAATTCATTAATTTCGATACTACCCTTTCTCTCTCTATAATAAATTTATATTCCTTCTCTTTTCAATATATTAAATGATTGATATCTTTAAAAGTTTATATTTTTGTTTTAAAAGATAAGGTTGTTAAGTATATAAAAATATTTTTATTAGTATATAAGATTTTGTCTAAAAATATCTTATAATCTGAAATAGGAGGAGTAAAATATATTATGATCAAACAACTCTAAACTTATTTTTAATGTATATATATATATATATATATATGAATGTATGTGCATATAAAAATTATTTTTTATTTAATTATTATATTACTGTTTTAATAACTTCTTAAATCATGAAAATCATGATCTGTGGATTTTTCTTATTCATATCATCCGTCCTATTATCAAAATATTGACGTTTGGTTCTTCTTGTAATCTCATCCATCATTTCTTTTGGAGCTTCTTTTCACACTCCATGGTCCATAGGCCAGTTTATTTTTTAAAAAAGTTTTAAAAAAATAAATAAAATACATAAATAAATATAAATTCATATATAAAATCATGATCAAGCTTTAAAATGAAGATAGAAATATTTAATCAAATCAACTTTATCAAATTCAATAAATACAAAAATTTATGTATCATAGAGTATGGCATTAATCAAAATTAATAAATACACTTTACAAAATAAGCATGTTTAAGAAATTAATAAAAAAATATGTCAATATCGTATTAAAATAAATGATAAAAGAACCAACATCAATCATTTTAACAACACAATACTTAAACTGATATCGATCTGTTAGCGAACAGAGCTTGAAAGGTCACTTGGGCCAAGTATTTTTTTCAAGGCCTATCAAACCCAAGTCCTAAAGCTTGATTTTTTAAAAAAACAATCTCAATTTTTTAAATCCAAACTTTTATTTAAATAAAGTTTTAAATTCAGCTTTTATTAGACCTCATCTTTATTTCCAACTCTGTTTCCTTTCTCCATATGAAATTTGGTAATTCTTTACGTTATCTCATCCGTCGTTTTCTTTGGGAGCCTCATCAAGCAGTGGGCAGCTTCTTTCACACTCCGTGGTTAGGCTACGGCAGGCCCAGCAAGTAGCGATTAAAAGTATAAAGATTCGCAAATCCTGGCTTAGGGATGCTTCCACTAGCAATCTCAACGCATACAATATTGTAGCCCTTGACGATGATGGATGATCTTGAGGAATTAACTAGTTAGAAGCGACTAAGGCAGTAAAGAGATCGATTGATTTTGCCACTGGAAAATTGCCGGCAACAATGATATGTTGAAAGATATTTGAGCTCCTGGATTGATGATTTAGAACGAGAACCGTAAACTGGGCATCAATCACATGAAAGTTGTGATTGAAAGATGACCAGACAATAAGGCTGTCAACAAAATCATGCACAAGATATTTAATTTTTCTTTGAGTAGGCATGAAATGGACAGGTCATGCATGACTCATGAGGTTATGGACAGCTTCCCAGGTTCAATTCAGGCATTGAAAATAATGAAATATACAGTAGCAGAGAGATATTAACGTAATGATTGGCTTGTGCTATAATTTTTTTTAAAAAAAAAATTAAAATATTTCTATTCTTCAACTATCCATTTTAAAAATTTTGATATCCTAAATTCCCGTATAATATAATTTTTTTTAATATTTAAAAATAATTCATTAAGTAACTTACTTTTAAAAAAATTAAATTTAACTATTAGTTAATTAAAAAATTATAAAAAAAACTTAAAAAATAACTATAAAAATACAAATAAATACTTTATAAAAAAATTAATATCAGTTATATTCTTAGATTAATTGTTGGTGAAAATCATACTCTAACTTTTTACATGAGTAATAAATAAAAATTTTATAATGTTATTTATATATAATTTAAGAGACTTAATTGATATTAATTTTTTTACAGGATACTTATATGTAATTTTAACGGTCTTTTTATATAATTTTATATCTTTTTTTTGTAATTTTTAAGTCACGTGATGATCAATGTTAATTTTTTAAATGGCAATTGGCTAGTGCTCAATACATCAAGTTCAAATATTGAATGAAGAACTACACCGTATAAAAGTTTAAGATACATGAGATGTTCCTAAACCAATAATCGTGGGTAAAAATGATATTTAACCCTAAAAAAATTAATAGGATGGTTTGAGAAGCAGAGGCAAGTGGATTGGTTGATTAGCAGAAAGAAAAAACAAGGAGCCAAAGGTCAATTTGTTTATAATCTCATGCCATTAGTGCATACTTCTCTAATTGAAAAGGGAAAAAAGGGAGAGAAATAAAGAAATGAAGGGGAGGTGAGTGGGAGAGGAAAAGATGGGATGTGGGAGCAAATAAAGGAAGCGAGAGGTGGGAAGTTAGGTGGATGGGAACAACAAGGGTGGGAGGAATTCCAATAGTGCAACTTCTTTTCAAAGCAATTATCATCTGTACACAATTACATCGCAATTAGCTCCGTCGTTGCCAGTGGAAAAAAAAATGAGGAGAATAACATGCAAGGTCACGGGAATAACATGAAGCATGTTGCTTACATGTTTTTCGAATAATTTTTCGTTTTGAAAAATAAGAAAAAAAAAATTTATTTAAAAATGTGTGTTTTTATTATCTGTTTCGAAAACAAAAAAGTTAGAAGTTATTTTGAAAAACTAAAAAAATCAAAACATCATTAGGTGTTAGAAGAGGCAGGTTTTGATGATAACTTGTGTAAGGTCATCATGGCTTGTATTTGTACGCCTACTGCAAATGTACTTTGCAATGAGGAGCCCACTTCAAAGTTTACACCCACTTGAGGAAGACCCTGTCTCCCCCTACATCTTTATGCTGTGGATGGAGAAGTTAAGTCATATTATTGAGGATGAGATAATTAGAGGAGAGTGGAAACCCATTCAATTAGTAAAGGATGGTCCCAAACTTTCACATTTATTCTTTGCCAATAACTTGGTTCTCTTTGAAATAGCTTTCTATAACTTGATGGAAGTGATTGAGAGATGTATGACTCGATTCTATAGTGTTTCTTGTCAAAAGCTGAATAAGGAAAAAACTAAGCTCTGTGTATCCGCTAATGTTCATTTTAATAGAACCCAAGAGCTCAATGATGTTCTTGGTGTTGGGTTAACTGGAGACTTGAGAAAATATTTGGGTATTCCTCTAATTCATAAGAGGGTGACTTATAGAATCTATGTACTGATCTTGTCAAATGTAAGAAGAAGGTTGTTGAGTTGGAAAGGTAGGTATCTCACCTTGGCTGGTTGGTTAATTTTGGTCAAATCTATTATCTTCACCCTTCCCTCATCTTTTATGCAAACCATTCTCCTTCCAACAAGCACTCTTAATGAGCTTGAAAGCATAAGCCGTGATTTTTTACAGGGAGAAAATGAAGACAAGAAGAAGATTATCTCCTTTCGTGGCAGACCTTGTAGAAATATAGGAATTGTGGCGGGTTGGGTATTAAAAACTTGACATACCAAAGTAAATCTTTCATTTGAAAACTTTGTTGGGCTTTGGTTACCAACCTTAAGACTTTATGGGTTCAAGTTCTCAAATCTAAATACAAATGTGGAGTTGGTGTCACACTTGATATCAAAAGAAGAAGTGGAGCATTTATAACTTGGAAAAGCATTCTCAAGGTTTGGAACTCCTTTCAACATAGTTTAGGAAAGTTTATTGCTTCTGGGAGTCACATTCTTTCTGGTTTGATCGTTGGCTTCCCACCAAAACTCCTCTTATTGACTTAGTGGAACATGGCAAAGAGTTCATAGATATTAATGAAAGTGTAAGGGATCATGTCCTTTCTTCGGGAACTTGGGATGTGTACAAAATGAGACCCTTGCTTCTTAACCATATTGTGAACCTCATTGTAAGCATGAAAACCCCTTATGAGGTGAGAGGAGAGGACAAATACATATGACTTTATTCTACATAAGGTAATTATTCTATGAAATCATGATACTTTTCTCTTTTTGCAGGAATGGAAGATAACAGAGAACTAGTTTGGTGAGCAATATGGAGACAAAAGATCACAGAGAAGATCAAAACTATATTCTAGTTGATGGAGCATGATAGAGTTCATACAATCACACAACGTTTGTGGAGAGGTTTAATAGAAGATATACCTTACCCCTTTAGATGTATGGCTTTGGAAGACACTATCCACCTTTTTTGTGACTGTACTCCTACCAAGCATTGGTGGAATGAGTATGTGCACCAAGATATGTTGGATATATTTTTTTCTTTAGATAAGAGGGACTGGTTATCCTAGAATATGAAAGCTCGTGTGGGTAACTCATCTACTATGATTGTGCCCTAGAACACTTTATTTGCTTACATTTGTTGGAATATTTGGATAGATGCAGGGTTCTCTTTCAAGGTTGTACCGATGTGATTTAGGAGGATCCATACTTCTTTTTATTCAATGTTGTTGCCGACGTTAAATTGTCTAGTAATTTTGACTTACTTCCTAGAGATAGAAATGTTGTGCTCTAAAATCCTTTGAATGATGTTGCTATCATACTTGAAATCGATGACCCAATCCTTAAGAATGGCAGGAGTGCTTGTGGAAATGTTTTGAGATATGCAAATGGTAACTGGGTATATGGTTTCAATTGTAAGCTGCGATACCTCCCAGTTGCCACTGTTGAAATTCACATTATTCATCGTGGGCTTGAGTTGTATTGGCAAAAAGGATTCAAAACTGTGGAGGTCTTTTGTGATTGTGTGAATGCTATTTCACTAATCACAAAAGACAACCATGGGTATTACCCTTTCTATGATGTTATTTATGCAATTAAATTTTTGTTAAACATATTAGGCCTTGCTTACCTTCCTATTATGAAAATAAGGGCACCCCTCTACTCAATTCCTTAATAGGAATTGCCGGGGTGTTAACTCACGGAATCTACTTCACTCATGGCCAATACCCATTGGGCACTTCACTCAGGGTTTCCCCTTCGGGTTTTCCCGCCCCATAGGGGAAAACCCTGAGTGAAGTGCCCAATGGGTATTGGGCACGAGTGAAGTAGATTCCGTGAGTTAACACCTCGGCAATTCTTGTTAAGGAATTGAGTTGAGGGGTGCCCTTATTTTCATAACAAGAAGGTAAGCAACGGATGAGCGCCCTAGTACGAAAGCCCCTACTTAGTTTAAAGCATTAGTCACGAAGAAGCAACGGATGAGCACCCTAGCGCAAAAGCCGTTGCGCGTTAGTACGCGCAAGAAGCAACAGAATTAGCGCTCTAGCATGAAAGCCATTGCGCGTTAGTACGTGCAGCCGTTTTCTTGCTCCATTTTCTTGCTGCTTTAGTTTGATTGCTGCTTTAGTTTTCTTGCTCTGTTTTCTGATATGTTAATCTTAATTTTGTGTTTAGGGAGGACAATAGGATGGCTGACTACCTGACTAAGCTAGCTCATAGTTCTAATCTTAACGTTTGTTTCTTTGATGCCCTACCCTTTTAGTTAGTCTTTTCTTGGGTGGTTTGCTTGCTTTATTTGTTTTCTTTTGTTGCTTGTTTCCATAGTTTTTGTATGCCCCCAATTTGTTGAATGATAGTTTCCTTGTTATTCAAAAAAAAAAAACAGAGAAAACAGAAAAGGATCAATGACAATTATGTTTATAAAATAGATTATCTTTTACCCTTTCTTTCATCAATTTAAAATGTTTTTTCAAAATAATGATTCAAACAATTTTATTTTTTGTTACAAAATTTGTCCAGAAAAACTATTTTATAAAATTATTTTAAGAATATAAAAACAGAAAGCAAAACCAAGTCTCTCTGCATGTCTAATGGATTATGATATATTTTTCTATAGATTCAAAGTCCTCAAGTATAATTATTTTTGAGGGTGAAATTCAAAATGTTTTTTCTCAAAATAATGATTCAAACAATTTTTTTATTTTTGTTTTCAAAATTTGTCCTGAAAAACTATTTTATAAAATCATTTTAAGAATTTAAAAGCAGAAAACAGAACCAAGTCTCTATGCATGTCTAAGAGTATTCTTTAGAGATTCAAAGGCCTCGAGTATAATTATTTTAAAAGGTGAAAAGACCGAAATACTTTTGATGGGTAAAATATCCATACCGCATGTTAACTAAAGGAAATTAACAATCGAAGGTCTGAAAATAAAAAAGTTCAGTTACTTATAAAAAAATTTGTTTATTCAAAAAAGTTCATGTGAGATTGCACTTGCACTTGAAAAAATTTACGAGTTACTAGAGAAAAATTAATAATAAAAAATTTATAAAATAACAAGAAAAGTTTACTTACTTATAACAAGAAGTCTAGTTATTCATAAGAGCTGTGTGAATTTATATTTGTACTTGAAGAAGAAAAAATTTACAAATTAAATAAAAAAAACTCTAATAATAAAAAGGTTTGCAAACAACAAGAAAAGTTGAATTATTTATAACAAAAATCTACTTATTTATACAAGTCCATGTCAAATTTCATTTAATTTCTTTTCACTCATTAAAAGTAATGGAGTCATTTTAACGAGAAAAATAATTAAACTTGAGGCATTCAGACATGTAGAGAAATATTAGAATCTATTAACCTTAAAAAAGAATTATGTTCCTTTGAATGGCGCGGTTCTTCCATTAAAATAAGGTGTGCTGAAACATTCAAACTTGAAATTATTGTTGTTGTATTGTATATGCATATTAAAAAGCTCCTTTTAGAACTAATTTATCATGATTTTCACAGATAAATTTTTTTTTTAAAAAAATGACAGTTAAGTCTTAAAAAAAGAAATTAATGACAATTAAATTTTACACAAATTTTTTTGACAAATTGTAACACACCAAATTTTTTTTTTAATAATTTAACTCAACCATAGTTGGGTTACAGCCACCCAACACATTTTTATATCAATAATTTCAATATAAAATATTTTATAATTAACATTTCAGATAAATTTTTACCTCCCACATGCCATTAGGCTAAATCACATTTGTCCATCCTTATACTCCCAACAAGTAAACTAAATCACATTTGTCCATCCTTATACTCCCAACAAGTAAAATAAGCAATTTAATAAATTTTCAACACAAGCCAGTTATTTGGCCTTATAATCATGCCATTTTAACCAATCCAAAGTAAACCAAATATTAAAATTACAGTCATCCAAATTGTACTAAAAATAGAAATAGTTTGAAAGGCATGATTACATTTATATATTCATATAATTGACAATAAACAAAAAGCCCTATTATTGGCAATATAACACATTATAAATCATAAATTAAATACCCAAAAGAGATAGTGGATCTATACCACTAAGCCTCTGGGACTCCTCCACGTGTTACTCGTGGCTCTTCTCCTGAAAATTGTTAACCACATAATGAGACTCAAAAGTCCCAGTAACCAAAGCCAATTTATGATAGTGTATACAAACAGTTAAGTGTGTGATTACTAAGTGAGAATTAAAAAATAATATAATTTCAATAAATATAAGAAATATTATAATAAACACAAACAACTATCCTTATATCCCTCCATTAACCTCGAGCCGTAGCCCTCACTCGATGTTAAATTATCCGGCCAAAGGTAGATTAGCCCGAGCCCTTACAAGCCACCTATTGAGCTCCAATAGGGGCGTACCACGTGGCACATAAATACAACAATAATAGCAAGTCTCCCAACACCTCCCATAATAATTAAACAAATTCATAATAATATTGCACAATTATACAATATTACAAAATTCATAATTTTCTCAATAATCACCCAATTAACATGAAGTAACACTAATCACAAATTAAAAGCATGGTTACCTTGTGGCTTTTTCAATAAATTATTCCTTAAAATTTCTCTCTCACCACAATCTTCACTAGTAATACAATCTACAAATAACATATTATTTATAAATATTAGTTTCAATTTTTGAAACTAATAAAATAATTCTAATAATAGAATTAAAAATATAACATAATTTCTAATCTCAATCTTAATACAAATCTATAGTTAATACTATTAAGTAAATTTTTTAACTCCTCTTTAATTATCAATAAACATTAATAATCTAAAAATCAACTTCTAAATTAATTTCTATTATCAAAATTTTCTTTTTATTTTATAAATTCGTACCTAAAATACTCAAAAATTAAAAATTAAGTCTCTATCTTAGAATCATAATCCTATAACCATAATAATTCATTTCTCATCCCAAATAATCATCTAAACCTCAATAAATCAACATATATTTTCAGATCTAGTCTAGAATTTGATCCATAAGCCACATTCAAAGATCACCAATAAATTTATACTCTAGAATATTATTATACTACTAACAACCTCAAAAACCATATTTATTCAACATAAATTCATCCCTCTTCCAGATCTTAAATTTTCTACCACTATAAAATCAGAAACCAAAGAAGAAGGATGACTAAGAAAAAATTTTAGAACACTTACTTAGTCTTAAAAAGCTTAAAATCACATCCTAAATATCCTATTAAAAACTCTTACCTTAAAAATTTAGATATTTCGCACCGGCGACTCGCGTTCTCTCTGCCTCAGCGCGCACGAAAAATGAATGAAGAAACGAAGGAACATGTGAGTTTTTATAAAAATTCAGTGGGTCCCACACATTTTTTTTATTCTTTTCTCTCTCTCTCTCTTCTTCTTCTTTTCTTTTTTTATTATTTTATTTTACTATTGTTACTATTGAGGCGGCGGCACGTTTTCTTCCTTCCTTCTTTTTTTTTGCAAACCTTTTCTTTTTTTTTTATTATAATAATAATTTAATAATATTTTTTATTAATTTTTTATTTAATTAATTTTTTTTAGAATTATATCCTAAGTTAGATTTAATAATCATCTCTTACTAATTTTCTTACCTCTAAATATTATTTTTTTTATTAACCCAAATTAATTATTAAAATTTAAATTGGGATGTTACACAAATCAAGTTTAAATATCAATTCAAATAATTATAAAATTAAAAATCTTAATTATAAATAAAATATTTAAATTTTAAATATAATAATTAATTTATAATTCAATATATTTACAACTATTTAAATTAATATATACAATTTTATTTTATAAAATTTTATCGCGATCTAATTATTATTAATTCATCATTTTATGACAATATTGTCATTCATTTTTTTGTGAACAAAGTTGAAATAGTAAAGAAATTAAATAATATTTTATTAAACATAAAATGATTATTTATAAAAAAGAAAACTTTAAAACAATAATATTTTAAAATAAAGGAGAATTTCAACTGATTTGAATGGGAAAAAAGCAGAACCAATGGACTGGGAAGTGAAAGCTCGGAGCTAAAAATAGAGTAATTAAGATTCTAACGTCAGAAAGTACAAATAATACAAATGAAAAAAATTAAACAGAAATAAGTAATAGATATATTCTTCTGTTAAAAAATATAAAATATTTTTAATCGAATATCACCTCAATAAAATAGTTATTTATTTTAAAATTAACCCTATTTTTTTATATTTATATTTATTAAATACTATATAATAAATATAAAGTCATTATCAATAGAGATACTTTTAAAAAAAGCAATAATTATACCTTAAAATGTTAAAAATGCCTTACATTTTTAACATCCAACCTTTTAAAAATACTTATATTTTTGAACAGTGAGAGTAAAAATAGTGGTGCATCTCAGGCTTCACTCTAACCTAATATTCAACCTGATGTGCATTTTGGGTATTGGGCTGCTTGACATTTTGGGATGAATTTAGCTTTAACTAAAAATTATTTTTAAAATAAAAAAATTAAAATTATATGTAATTAATAATTATCCATTATTTTTACATGATTAGAATCACAAAAATATTTATGACGAACATAAAAACAATATAATGCATGAAAATATTAAGTAAAATAATATATAAAAATTCAAATATCAGTTACTGATGATACAATAAAAACTAATCTTTTTCAATGCAAGTAAAGTAAATAATAAATAAATAAAATACTTGCTTTTAATAAATTTATTGGCGTTTTAGTTACTTCCTCTTTTATGTTTCTTCGGTCCTATTTATAAAATAGAGAGAAGAAAAAATTAATCCTATTTATAGAACACTTACCAATTTTTAAAGCTTCCTTTTATGTTTTTCCTTTTATTAAATATTTTGAATAAAATTATCAATAATAAAATTTAAGAATATTTATTAGGAGCAAGGGTAGAAACTTATTAAATTTTTAAAAAACAAATTTAACAAGGTTTAAAGTTTTTCTCATTTTGATAAATTATATTAAAAATAATTTATAAATAAAATTACAGAGAGTAAGGTATAGTCGACAGTGGTCCGATTTGGCCACGCTACACAATTTAAATACTAAAGAAGATATGATTATATTTATATAAATCACAACTAATATGGCTGTTCTCTCTCTGTCTTTTTTATTTTGGGTGAACAACAACAGCGAGGTGGCTTTGTTTGTTTATAAAAGTATCCTTCTCACAATTTGATTTAATTGAAGAAAAATTTGGCTAGTTATTAAATTTATATATGCGACATTTTTTATCAAATTAAATGTACTACATTTGAAAATTTGTTGTAATGTAGTTTAATATGTTAAAATTTATTGAATGTTGTAATGAATTTAAATCCTTTGAATTGTAATGAAAAACTTTTTGTTATTATTGAATATTTTTATGGATTTATTTTGACTAGTTTTTAATGTTTTATGATAAATTTCACATGATTACAAGTATTTTTGTTATTTTTAATTAAATTTATAATGTTAAAATGAATTATTGTTTCTCGTATAAATAAAAGGGGAGAGTAAAGGAGGGACTAAATTATTGAGATAAATCTCTCTAATCTTATATGTTATCTAACCTAGTGTCTTTATACCCCGTTTGTTTTTGCTTTTTGTTTTTTTTCAAGTGCTCTTTATGGAAAAAAATAATCACTTATAAAAATTTTAAGATGTTTATTTAATATTTTTAAAATATTCAAAATCTAAAAATAATTAGATATATGATTATTTGGAGAAGTTAATCCGAGCAGTTTTTGTTTTGTTTTGTTTTTTTTAAGAAAAGTATAGGCTGGATGGAAGAGAAAAAGTGAGGAAACTCATCAGACCTTTTGAACCTCATCAGAACTCCATTTTTCTCATGCAAGTTGTGACAGCATCTTCGTCTTTATTCCTCCCTCTTCACTTTCAGCGTGCTTCAATTTGCTTGAGAGAACAAGATATTGCTTGAAGAGGGCCAAAGCTTTTATCTTTTATTGATATAAGATTTGTGGTTAACGAGTGCTGGATACAGCAGGTGGTCACGTAGTAGGATAGTACTGTCTTTTTTTTTTTTTTTTTTTTATAGATGGTGCTCTTTCTTCTTCTTCACGCGGTCTAAGAGAGGTTTTTAAATAAAAAAAATTAGAAAAAATTATTTTTTTTTTTTAATCCTTCAACTTTCATTGATTTATTACTTAATACTTCAATTATAACTCATTATGATTTAATCTCTCAATTATAACTCGCTGTAATTCAGTTATTTAACTTGTACTCATTTATAATTTGATCATTATTTTTTAATTTTTTTAAAAATTATCTTTATCAAATAAAAGGGATAAAATAAATGCTTATATCTTATTATAAAATACCCTCATTTTGCTCTTTGATATGAGATTTAAGCTAATATAAAAAAAGAGAAATAACAAAAATTAAGGACTGAATTATAAACGAGTAAAAAGTTAAGCGATTGAGTCATAAATAAGTCAAATGTTAAGAAACCAAGTGACAGTAAGTCATAATTGAGGGATTGAGTTATAAATAAGTTAAAAATTAAAGAATAAAAAAATTATTTTTTTTAATATTCTCAAAATAATTTTAAAAAACATCGATTCTCAAAATAATAAAATAAAAATAGTTTTTAAACAAGCCCCAAAATTTACTAATCATAGTAGAGTGATTTCAAACTCTAGTACACCTAAATATGAATTCAAGATTAAGAAGTAATTATGTGATTATGCGTTAAAAAGTAATTTTTTACTGTTATAATCAAACCTAAATATTTTTTAATTTTTTAAAAAATATTTACAAAATGTATCATTTTTAATAAAAAAAATTAATTGTTTAAAATTATTTATTTATTTTTTTTGGTAGAAAAAATTATTTATTTTTAAATCTTAAACAAATCAACCTTCATGTAGAAGAGACCAGATTTGCGTTCTGTGCTCTTGTCCGTCTTTTGTGCAGCCCAGCCCAAATCCAAATCGATCTCTGCCTCCTCGAATTTCGCCCTTTCACAGTCTCCCGTTGTCTTTCGTTCGCACTTGCAATTGCTGCAGCTCCTCTCTCTCCATGCCGGTCTGAAACTTCGCCGTCTCTCGCTGGCTGCTGCTACTCGTCTCTGTCTGTGTTGTTGCTCTCGTCTCTTGGGGGCGTTCACGGTACTATTTTGCTATCCGCAATTCATCTTCCATTTCAACTGTCTCTCCTTAATTTACCGGAATCAGGTCCAGGGGTTGCTAAAAATAGCATCTTTTTCATTGCTTTCCGGTTGGGTAAATCCTTAAATTCTTGAATTTTAATATTGTGGCTATTTGATTTTATATGCTTTTCCTGGTTAAGTTCTTTTCATCGTGAAGAATGGACAAGTATAATAGCACTCGGTACTGGGGTTGAGATGGTATTGTTTGTGCGAGTGTGCCGTCTTGTTGCTGTTGTTAGTGAAAACGGTAGAGTTCTTGAGAAGTATTTGATTGGAATATTGTAATTTGCTGCTTCTATGTGTTGCATTTATTTTGTAACTGGTTATGCTTTCTTGAAATATATTACCGCTTTATCATATCTTCTTGTCTCGGAATCTATAGTCATGTGTCCCTTGGTTAATCATGTTCAGCACTCTAGTGTTTTTTCTCTTCAAAATGTACAATTATGAAGCCCCTCTTCTAAACTGGTTTTTCTCATTCAACTCCTAACGCTTCAATGCCTGGAGATTTGAATGAAGTTAATGATAATTTCAGTATTGGTGATTATTAATTTTATATTTCTTAATGATTGAGGGATTGTAACTTATAAGGATGAATATTTGAAAAGTTGTATTTTATTACTGTTCGAATTATTGTATTTGTATCTTGTACGAGACATTAATCTTGGATATGGATGAATGTTTTGATGATTAATTTCTTTTTATTTAGTTGTATTATTTTAATCATGATGTGTTTGCCTTTGATTTGACCCATCTGGTTGGACCACTAACGTGTAAACCACTATTTCGACCAGTTTAATAATTGGTCTAATTTTCAGTACCTTACTGTTTACCTCATTGTCTCTCAATCTCTCACCTTCCCTTTGGTACTGCCTGCCTCACCATCTCTTAAAACTACCTACCTTCGATTTCTCTCCTTGAAGCTCATCCACTTCTAAGCATGTTTCATCCCCATCCATAGCTGTCGTCATTCTCAATCTCTGCCTCTTCTCAACACATCTCTTCACTGTGGCCTTTGATCTACTCATCGAACCTTCGTCGCCACTAACTGCTCTTCAACATCCTTCGTTGCTTAAGATCTTTTAGTCTCCTGCCCATGTTTTTGATGCTTTGTGCATCTACTAGATTATTATGTGAAATTATAGATTTCTGATTTTTTGTTGTGATATTCTACCGTCTGTGCTTTTTAATTTTATTGTTGTAAAAATACTTAGTGTTGATTTCATTTTTGAAATCATTATCTGTGTCTTTTTTTTTGGTTGATTCTAATGTGGCTTTCTTCCTCTTTTGATTCTGATTGGATTTTGGTTTGTCTAACTTAATTCGTTGATTGTTATTTGTTTTTGTTCTTTCCTTTTACTTTCCCCCCTCCTTTTAATTGGTTCATGGTTATCTCTTGAAAATAGTTGACGTAGGTTTTTACTTACTTTTTTTTTTTTTAATTTCTGGATTTGTTTTGTTTCTGGCAATCTCTTTAACTCTATTTCCTTTTTTTTTTTTCCTGTGAAGCTATTTATATGATTGCCAAGGGGAAGGCAGGAATACAGTATCACCTGATGCACTTTACATATACGAAGATTTGTGGATTCATTGACCTAACTTAACTCCTTGTCTGTCATTTTTTTTTTTAATTCTTTCCTTTTTCTTTCCCCCTCCTTTTAATTAGTTCATTGTTAATTTCTTGAATATAGTTGATGTTGGTTTTTT
>NW_026557127.1:0-27735 GCF_029017545.1 Prosopis cineraria | reverse complement strand
TGTTTTTGCGGGTTAGACTTGTTTGCATTGCTATTTACATTGTATTTGCTCCTCATTGCACTTGATTCCTTGAACTAATGTCTAAATTACGGAGCAGAACTACAAAAGTATAAGCTTTAAATTTTAATGAGCTTCAAATGTAGAATGTTAGGTGATTTTTGGAAAAACATAATTTTGGCTCCTTGTACTTTGCTCTAGTTTTGCTCTAGGTCTTTGCATTGTTCTTTTTTTTTTTTTTGTGTTTCAAGTTCCTATACTTTTTTTCCGATGCTCTAGGTCTCTTGTGGGCGGTGTTATAGGGACTTGAAATACTGAAAAAAAAAAGTGTAAAGACCTATAGCAAAATTTTATCAAAGTGCGAGAATTTAAAATTATGTTTTTTCATGATTTTTTTCTTAACTTGATAAGTTCTACCAATTCAACGTGGAGCCAAGTTGTCATCACAATCAAAATCAAATAATCTTTGGCTGCTTTTTAATAATATTATTTATTATTTAAATACGAAAGTGAAAAAATATTTTGAAAATTTTGCATCAATTTTATAATTCTTCTGCTAATGTGGGAGGTGGCAAAAGAGCATGCTATTAACACCGTTTTTTTTTTTTGGAATTTACGGAGTTTTTTGCATACCTCAATTTATATATATTAACAAAAATATTTTTTTTTAGGGAAAAATGTGTCTAATTTCTCATATTTCGTTCAATTTTAAAGACCTACATTTTAATAAAGTTTAAAGGTTGGATAAATAAGTGATAATGTTTTTTAAAAATATTAAGGTATTATATATTTGCATTTTCTCTCTCCATACATTTCTTCATGCAATGCCCAGGCAAAAGATATTTCGTTTGAGGTAGATAATTTGAATGCCCATAAACTGTTGGCCAAAATGATTGAAGATTATTCAATCCAATAGTATTACTATTATGATTCATAACATCTCACATGAGTTTTCTTGTCGCTACATACAATTACATTGACAGAACCTAGACAAATCAGTTAATCCAAAAACAAACATAACATATTGAGACGATCAGTAACAAATTCGCAAATCACAGCCCCCTAACAGGAATAACAAAAAACAAAAGAAGGCAAGTGCCATTGAACAATCAGATATTTGATATTTCCTTGGCTAGGAAAATACAAACTTGGAACAATTGGGCCCGTTTGATAACTTCACCTTTATGGATGTATTTTGAGAAAATCATTGGATGTGGATTTGCCTAACTTAATTTCCTTTAACTTTTGAAATGTGCTTTTTAAATGTAATTCATTAATTTATGATATGATCATGCTACTCTTAATTTTATATTGACAAGTTACATGTATAAATAACCAAACACTTATTGTAAATGCGAGTTAAAATGAATTGAAATGTAAATTTGTCTACTCTATTTTTTGATGGATTTAAAATTGTATATGAGAGTTAAATTGTACTTATTTTTCTAAATGACCATAATACCCTTATTATATTTTAATTTTTTTCAATACTAAACTACATATTTTTTATTCTTATTATTTAACATTAAATTTTATGTTATTTTAATTTTTTTCTTTTTTAAACATTTTTAATATACTATATTTATATAACAAAAATGATCAATTATCATAAATTAATGTCTTTTTTGATCATTGTATATTCAAAAAAAAAAATTCAAAAGCACAAATTTTTATTAATTTAAATAATTTTCAACTTGCTAAACTGATTTTTAAAAATATATATTCAAATACAAATTTCGTTACAACAACTGACTTTCGTTAAAAATGATTTTTGTCAAATGATCTTTCATCAAACTAAAAATCAAAACATACACTAAAAGACCAAGAAAATGCCTCCAAGTTCAAGAAACTGGCTCAGGTGCTCTTAAATAATCACAATTTAGACAATTTCTACGTGTTAATGTCATTCACGGGGCTAGGAGCCTCACAAAGAAATAATCCTAGTGCACAAAAACCTAATTGGCTAATTATCCCCTAAAAAGATGTCATACGAAAGACAATACAACACGAGGTCTTGTTTCAATGCTTCAGGCATAATGAATGGGAGAACTAAGGAAAAAGCCAATGCAAGTCCAATATACTGTGACAATCATGCAAGAAACCCTACATCTTAAGTGTTTCATTCTCGCTGTGAGTTCTTTTTATCACCCAAAACTCATTGCTTTTATTTTGCTTGGACCCCTTTAACAACAAAAACATCTTCAGATCTAGGCAACGGAGAAAGAAGGTGCTTCTCTTCTTGGTTGTCATCTATTTCTTGATCATCATCTGTTTCTTGATCGTCGTCATCTGCCAACACCAAGAAAAGTTACAGACGTTATGTTAATATTCCATGTCAGGTTGATAACATTAAGAAATAACAGAATATACACACACCCGTATTGACGTGGTATTCAGGCATTTGTTGTTTGACATTAGATACTTGAAGGCTTTCAGGAAGCAGGCAGCTACACAGACCACCTGAAAGTAGAACCAAAAGGCCATACTTAGAACCTGTGTTATCCAGAAAGGGGATAATATGGCTAAAAAGGATAGACCATTACTAGAAGCAGGAAAACAATGCCATTTCTTAAATTCATAGGCCCCGGAATGATGGCTTTCTTTGAACACAGAAGTGATAGAACACCCAAATATGATGTTATTTTATTATAAAGATAACGACAAGTGACTTCTGTGCCTAAATTTATCTTCAAATTACATAATAAAAAGTAAAACTCTGGAGTGGAGTTTTCTTTGCTGAACAAAAGATGGATTGGACTAAAGCCTTCACTCAAATCTGAAATCCTTGCCAGACTACTTTTGACAATTGACTCAAACTCTAATTAGACATAATGAATTACAAATGACTTTATTTTTACATCACACACTAGGGACTGAGATTTAGTAAATTTTCAAGGAAACTTATGTCCTGTAATGACCCAGAACCTCAAAATCCACAATGATAGGCAGACAAAAAAAAAAAAAAAATGATGCGTGACCTGTAATGCGTGTCTGACTTAGCTGAGTAGATCTAGAAGCAGAAAGGAACTACTGTCTTGTTCATAATTAGAATTCATGAGATAAAGAATGACTTAATGAATGCTTAAAGAAATTCCTGTTCACGTTTTACCTAGATTGGCAAGACGATTCACCCAGCCAGGGATCCTCTTTCCAGTCAATCTGCGGGAGAGATCATCTGTAAAATGATTGCAATTCTTAGAGATAAGGTGATAGCTATCCCCATAATACTCTGAAGCCATATTTTGAATAAACATCTGAAACTCTGAAGGACGCATATTTAATTGGCCCAAAGTGATTGAACGTCTATATATAAATCCAGGGCACTTCCTTGGCTCCACTTCAAAAACTCCACTTGTTGGATATTCATGAGCTCCGAACCCAAATTCTCTGCCATATACTGTTTAAACACCTCGCCCCCAAAAAACACATGATAAATAAAAGCTCCTTTCAAACAAGAATACAATAATCGAATATTTCCAAACAGGTCAAGAAAATCAGCAGAAACCACAAAATCTTAAATTGAACGACAACATTTCCATAGTAATTCTGACAAAATATTATCCATTCCTTTCAAACAAGAACAAATGGTATGCTTAATCAAAAGAAGAGATAAATCTTGATAAATAGGATATTAAACAAATAGTAGTGAGTATAGACCAATTTCTTCTCTCTCCATGACACATACAACTCCAAAATGATGAATTTTTGTTTCATTGTTTCACATCATATGCTTGTCTGGATCTAACCATTCCTTGTCCTATAGTCATATTTGCTACTCGCCCATAAAAAGTAGCAGTCACAATCAGTATTCTAGGGTCACTGGTTTTAGAGACACGGATTAGAATACCATAATTCGAAAAAAGAAAAAAGGCATAATGCGTCACGCAGTAGAGGTCAACTTTTAAATTGTCAGCCTCGTTAGAACAACATGATATTTTGTATCCATAGCAGTGCAGTGCCACAGAGAACGTGACAACATATGTAAAATCACTTCAGGGTTGAATCTATTCTTCACTTAAATTAATTGCAACCAACCATGTCTAGTTGCAGAGTTTCATGATCATGACTTTCACAATGCACCATGCTCTTGTGCTTCTAATTGCCACGACTTAACACCAATCATTCATTGTGCTTCCGGAGCACATGTAAATTCCTTCAGTCACCCTTCCAGAATCCAAAACATATTACATTCTATTCAAGTTTATCAAAACACTAACATATTCCTAGCAACAACTAAACTTTGTGTACTCCAGAAGTAAAACCAAAAGGGGAAAAATTGCAATGTCCTAATGCCACACAAAAATGAGCGTATTCATCGTACTAAAATGCTCTTACCTGGATCAAGCACGCAGAAACAAAGAAGTTGAAGAAACAACGAAGAATGTTCAGTAACAACGATGAAAAGAAAAGGCGGCTCTTACCTTCAATGCCAGAGTGATCAAGCACGCAGAAACAAAGAAGTTGAAGAAACAACGAAGAATGTTCAGTAACAACGATGAAAAGAAAAGGCGGCTCTTACCTTCAATGCCAGAGTGAAAGATTCCGAATCCAATCCAATAAGTGTAGTTGTTAAGAGGGGTGAGATCGTAGACGTTCAACACCACAGTTGTGCAGCAGTCACTTTTGTTCCCATTACAATCAGAGGTCGAATTGTAGGTCGCCATTTCAACAGGTAGTCAAAGAATTCCGGAGCTACCTTCCAAATCAAAGCACCGATCCTTTTCCGACACACTCCATCCACGAAAAAGACAAAATGAATTGAGTCTCAGAGATCCATATACTTCCACTGCCAGCAAGCAAACAGAAGGGGAGGGAAGCTTTGTGGTGTTTTGAGGTTGGTGAAGAAAATAGGTCAGAGCACTCTCAACGTTTCGAAACGAATCCCTTTATCACCGTTTGTATTGTCGAGTTGAGCCGTTTGTCTGTAATTTCCGGAGCACGACGCTGTAGCTATACGGTATTTGGAATCTGAGACAAAAACGTGGTTTGGGGGTCAGATAATCGATTATGTATCAGGAGAGAGAGAGAGAGAGAGAGAGAGAGAGAGAGCGAGAGAACCGCGTTTGAACTCCTTTTTTAAAAAAAAAAAAAACTATTTGATAATTTACTATACAAGTGACTGTGACGTATTTAAAAAATGATCTTTGTTAAATAATATGAGTATAAAATTCTTCAAAGTTTATAAAGAAATTTTGAAGACCATAATTTAAATTTTAAATGAAAGACCCCAATTTATTCTCTCTTATATTTATTTTTTCGATAACTTCTCTTATATTTATTATAATTATAATTTTTCCTTAAACTACCTCTAAATGTGTCCATTCAATATGATACTTTGTAATATAAATTAATAAAAGAAATGTTATTCCGCAGTACTTTTTAAAAATAACTAACTACATTAATTTTTTAATATGTATAAATTAGTTATCTAACTCATCTACTTCCGAAGGAAGTATCTTCATTCCTTCCAAGCTTCACTGTTTTCATTCCTTCCGAAGAGATGTTATATTGACAGATGACACACTACACAGCATCAGTCTCTTTTGTCTGTTTTTTTTTTCCCCGCATATAAAGAGGGGTAAGGAAAACTGACAGCTCACGTTACACAGTTGGCAGCGATCCCAAGGGAGTAAAATTTACCCCCGAGACGGACGCATGATGCATCCAACCCCACAAACAAGGGACGGGAGCTATGTTATTTGAGCTTCCCTTTCGTTGATGGAGTCAAGATTAATTATTGATGAACGCATTAAAGAACAAAATATATGCCAGTAACTACTAATTTCGCTACTAATTTCTAGAGCCGATAATTCGGACGAGCCGGGCTCAATTTGGATCGGGCTTATTTGAATCGGGCTTAAAGTATCCTATCCCTTCTAAAAAGCCCATATAGTCAAGCCCGGCCCTAACACCTTCGAGCTTCGGGCTTATTCGGGCTGGCCCGAATACCCGAAACTTTTTAAAAATTTTTTTCTGTATTTTTTGAACCAATTTTAATTTTTAAATAATTCTATTAATCATAAAATATTATCTTAATTTTAAAAGAATAAAATAAAAAATAATTTATCAACTTTGTATTTAAGTAGCTCTGTTATTATTTCGTTGTATTATGTATAATTTATTCATGAATGTTTCCTTTACTTGTAAATTAATGTCTTAATTGTTTAAATATTGCTCTTATCATAGTCATATATAAATATTTTATATATTTTAATTAAATTATATTATTTTAATTATGATTAAGCTGATCCCAATTCAATCACAGTTAGACTACTAACTTAAAATTATTATTTCAATTAGTTCAAAGTTTTAAATAACTTTTAGGTAAATTATACTTTTCATTTTTATGAATAAAAAAATTGCCATCATTATATTATATAAAAATTATTTAATTATGAGTAAAATATTATTTTTTTTGAAATCATTTTTCTTTAACTTTTTATATTGTTTAACTCTTATATAAAAGGGATTCTTACTCTAGTTTACTCTTAATTTTTAACCAAATCTAGCATGGACAATAACCAAGTAATTATTCAAGAATATTATTCTATTTATTATGTTTATCTAGTAGTAGAGTCAGAAATTCGTATATGCCTAAATTTTATTTTTAAAATTATTTTCAATTTTATTTTTACTTTAAAATTAATTCTCTTAATTTATAAAAAATATAAAATTATTTTTTACATGCAAATGATTTATAGGACTCAAAATTTTTTTAAACAAAAATTGGGTCTTAAAATATTAAAATCAATATTAAAATATATTTTAAATATTATTTTGAGATATTTTATTGATAAAAAATAATAAAAATATGAAATATAACTATTTTAATTTTTTTAAAAAATAACTACATTAAAACATTTATATATATAGTATTTTGGTATAAAATGATATAAAATTTAAAAAATTAATTAATATTTATCATATTTTATATATTTTTTTAAAAAATTATTTTTTTTATTCGAATATTCGGACGGCCCGAATAGGCCCGAACAATAAAAAAATAATTTTTTTTTCAGGCTTGGCCCTAAATTTTTCGTGCGGGTTTGGACTGGCCCGTCGGGCTCGGTCCAAATTAACAGCTCTACTAATTTCTCTCCTCTTACTTCTTACTATTCATTTACTAACAGTAATTATTTAATCCCCAGCTAGTTCTACCATGACAGACGACCTTCAATACCAAATCAAGCTCTGCCAATGTAACGAGAGAAACATGATGTCGCGTAGATTTTATTCCAATATCCATTGTTCAAAATCTTCGAGAAATTGCGTCACAGATGGTGAAGGAATAAAAATATTAAATTAAGTGTACAGTATGGAGTATCGTTGAATCACACTTTCTACCGATTCTTTTGACAATAAGCACCTCCAAATAAACTGTTCCACGCGAAATGGAGCAGACTAAAGGACAGAATCCGAAAAATCCCCCCTTCTCACCTTCTGTTCCACCTGTAACAAACAGAATCAACTTAGACACCCCCTTATTGATTCATCACTTGAAAAATCACATAGTTATCCAAAGGCAGAAAAAGAAAAGGGGGGGAAAGCCCACTTGGGAACATTCGAAGTATATAGCTAGATGCATTTGGAAGTTCTAGTCATGGTTCATTCTCAGGCGTTATCCGTCTCCGAACTCGGCGCCTCCAAGTACCGGACCCGCCATCTGAAGATTCATTTTCATCATCTCTAGAGGAGGATCCAGATTGCCCTTCTTCATAGGTTTCTCCCCACAGCCTAGAAGATCTCCTTCTTATGCGCATTTGCAGTCTGGTTCCTGAGGTTCCCCTCACAGATGAAGGTTGAAGAATAAGAAAAAATACAGCAAGCAACCCTCCATCATCTATTGGCAGGAGACCATCATCCACCCTGTTATTTTCCCCAAAGGAAGACTGGAGCGTGCTAAGTAGGTCTCCAAGATCCCTCTGCCTCTCTAATCGCCTCCAGTTACGCTGCCGCTCTGGATCTACCTCTGATGGGCGCACAAGGGGATGTTCAAGCCTTGCATGCTTCCTGAGGTCAGCATATGTGCCACTAAAATTGCATGTCTCACGGGAACAGCTTCTTGATTTTTCATTCATGAACCGGCGAGCAGCACCTACAACTTTGATTTCTTTTATTTGCCCCCGACAAAGAGGGCATACTAACTTTAATTTTGAATGATCTTCACAGGATAATGAATGAATTGTAACAGATCCCTCGCTTCCTTCATCTTGTATATCAACAGGATTTGTTTCAGTGGTCCGCACGCGAGTCAAGTCAGAGTTTGAGATCTGAACTTCTACATGGGGAGTTGTTGGTGAAGTTTCTGAAAATGACTTGCAGAACTGATCAAGACAATTTGAATGGCGATAGCTAGTGTCGCACATGTAAGGGCGGCATCCCTTCTCATGGGATGAGCATATGAGGAGAATTGCATTGTGAGGGTGCTCCATGCAGACAGGACACCTAGCTTCTTCCCATTCTCTGACATGTTCTTCAGACTCCAAAGGATTTTTTGGTGCGGATCTTTTGACACGACTAGAACTGCTTGGATAAGTTGATGTTCTACTGCTATCATGTGACAAGGAACCATCTCTTCTCTCTTTTGCCATTTGGAATATTCAGTACTTCAAAAAAACACTGAGGTCTGCATTCCCACAATGGAAAAAAGAACAAAATTTGAAACTACACACAGATAACACCAATTTGAGAAACTGAGCATAACTAAAATTCAAAATCCATGAAAAAAAGGGTAAATCCGAAGTAGAACGCATGACAAATAATTCTAGGAATGTTTCGAGCAAAATAATGGGTAACTAACATGTCCAAGCACTAAAAAGAAACAAAAGAAAAAGAAAAACTAATGATATTTAGCATGCCACGTACCAGATATGATCACATGATAAGAACAAAACGATCTCAAGGGTTCCGAAACTGCAGACAGGACTTAACTTATCAATATGGTGGTCAGCTAGGCAAACCGTAACACCATATTCTATAATAAAATCTTAGCATCAGATAAATCGTTTCAAGTATTGTAGTTCCTTCTAAATGCAGAAAAACTAATAGCAAGCTATTCAACGTCTTTTTTTCTAAAAGGAGATATCTGAGGCTCAACTCCCACGAGGCTAAAATAACTTCTATTTTTCCTCGTCCTTTCTACAGTTCTCGTTGAAGCACCATGCAATCTGCATATTATAAGTTTCATTCAATGTTGTGATACATCAGCGCCACAATTTGCATTCTTTCGTATGCCAAATCCTGCATTATTTTTCTAGGATAGGTCGAATCATTGAAAATGCAAATTTCATTTCAGGCTTTTATCACCTGTGTTTCTGTTAGTTTGCTTGCATGATAAACAGGATCACAGGACTCCACCCTCCTACTCGAGAAGAAGAATGAGGGCGTGAGCAAAACTTCCAGGCGCTAGTATTGTGCGTTTAGAATATAATAATCACAATAAATCCTCATGTTGAGAATACCCAACATCGAACCACATCATGCAACTACAAAACGATCGTTCCATTCAATTGTTTCAGAATGATACTATGAACTAACAAATATATAGAGAGTTATTATCAAATGTGTATATAAATAGTGACAGTAGCAGTTACATGCGATTAAGATTGCAGAAATAACTGGATTCAAAATTAACAAGAAGTACAAATTTCACTATCATAACTTATAGCTCAATTTAAATTGGCCAGCTAATCATACATTGTAGAGTTTCAAATGATTCACTAGGAACGTTTTCGAATCTTATGTTACTCTTAAGAGTAACCCCCTCCTCCCAGAAAAGAGAGACCCTGAATAGAGGGGAACCTTCAACAAAGTTATCACTGGTTGACCGAAAAAGTTAAGCAAAGCATTTATCCTGTATCAGAGAAGCATTCCAAATTGATGACTCTGAAATAACACCGAATAGCAAGAACACTGTGTGTTCAAGTAAAAGTTCAAGCTGAGTCCACCGCAACCCGGCTCAACGCACAATCAAGAACCGGAGAGCGCCGACAACCACAAGGACCATCCAGTATAATATCCACAACATAACTCACATAAAAAATCATAACCAAGAAATTTTGGGCAACAAAGCCAATTTCACAAATTCATTTCGAGCAGAACAAACAGGCCAAACCCCATCACGCCGGCACAAAATGCAAATAAATATCTTCAAAACCAACCTCCTCGCCCAAGAGCGAGTTCGGAGCCGGAGTCAAACAGCATCGTAACCCCAATAAAGCCGGATCGATACGTACACACAAGAAACGCAAATGGTAATTTTCAAAAAGAAACGCACTTGGGGATCAAAATCGGCGAACAAAAATTAGGGATTCGATTAGTTACCGGAAACCAATTGAAAAGTCAAATCTTCGGGGTACTAGAAGACGAGGCTTCGTAGGTGCGGAGGATTCGGTTGCAGGGAAATAGGTTTAGCTCGGAAGGGAGAGAAGAAAAAGATTGAAGCTGCTGCTTCCAGCCTTCCACGGGAAGAGAGAGAAAAAGGTTGGTAGGGAGGAAAGCGAATTTGTGGAAATGGAAGGGTGGAAATGGAAGAATCATGTGTGCGGTGTGTGCTGACGTGGATGACAGGCGTTCGCTCGTAGCATCTCCTTAATTCTGCGAAATTTAAACTTTTTTAATTTTAATTTTCGATTTTTAATTTTGAATTATTGCATCTCAAGTCGGCGCCGATTTTGTTCTGTTTGAAACATGATTTGACCCGCACCCTCTCTCCGCACGTGACTCCTGTTTGGGCACCTTGCCTTGGTATGCCTAGCCCGGGCCTCTTTTTCAGGAACGACATGAATTATTAGAATATATGATTTTTATATAGATATTAAAATATTAACTATTTTTAAAATTAAATATCAACACATAAAATTCACCAAAAAATCAACATGTAAATATATAATATAAAAATTTTAATAAATTATAGTATTTATCAATCATTAATAACATACTAACTCGCAGCATAATTACTAAACAATTTTGAAGAATTATCAATGCTAGTTCTCAATCCATGTTATTTAAAATTTTGAAGGTGAAACGTATAAATATCAATTTTGCCTCTACAATTCATGATCATTACTTTTTTCTCTCATGCATTATTAATTATTTTAAGGTTGATGCGAAAAATTAGGAATAGTTCTGGTATCCCGATTAATTACTCAACCAAATTCCCTACTGGTGATGATCTAGCGCGCATGGCTACAATGTATGTATCCACTATCAAAGACTTAATAATTCATAATGGTATTTGTTGGTGTGCTAATTCATAAAATTAACCTCTTGTTCTGTCCTTAACAATAACCAAATTGCTTCTGCCATTCTTAATTACCCCTTGTTCTTTTTCGAGCATAGAGATTTTTTTATTCTAGTCGGGCTCTGCCTCCAGTGCCTATACAAATATAATGAAGAATGGTTTTCACCTGCTCATTGATCAAACCAGCTTTTATCATCCTCTGGTTCATTGATCTATGGTCTATTTTTATGGAAATTAAAATTGCCTATGAGGCCCTATCCACAGGAAATGTTTTGCAAACACATCATTTTCCTAACAAAACTTCTAGTGATATTTTGGTTGTGATGAAGCTGAATCTTTGATTCATGTTTTTTCTCTATGCCCTTTTTCTCATTCTCTGTAGTTTGCATGCCCTTCATGTCATACTTCATCCTTCAACTTTATAAGTATTATAGAATGGCTATCAATCATTTTTTAACAAACTTTATCAGGAAGGCCATATTGATGCAATTTGTTCTATTAATGCTCTAGTTAAGGGTGTATTTTGTTTTTAATTTACATTTGAAGAAAGAATATTTGAAGGATCTAACTATTTGTTAAATTTAACAAAAATAAATTTTAAGTGTGATTTGAATATGCTTTTAAGATTATCTCAATAGGCTCTAATATGCTTTGGTGGTCGGGGAATAATTTCATCCGTTAAAAAAATTATATGTTGATCTATATCAACTGATTCAAGATTTCCATGATCATGGTTTTTTCATCAAAAACATGTGTCCATGAAATTTGATTCCTTCTTTTAATTCACATTATAGTTTAAGTAGGCTTGACACTTTAGTGGAATGCCTGAGTGGTCGGTCCACTTGGGTAAAGAACACAAAAAAAAAAAAGTTTTTTTTTTATTATGAATGTAATACATTTTTTAATCTTAATTCAACAAGGGTCTCAAATCTTGTATATCATCGGGATATCGTACTCTTTTACCTCCCTTATAATACTTCTCTTGAAAAGCTGTTTGGGATCGCCTTCAAACCAAATACACACAAAATAATGACAATACATCCTAGGAGCATACCTTTCCTTTTGGTTGTTCCTCTCCTAACTCCTCTATCCATATCTTATGGGACTATAAAGAAGCTCACATTATTTGAAAAAAATTAGTTAATCCTGATAAGTTTAATACTTTCTTCTCTTTGTGTGTGCATGATTGGATAGTTTAAAACAATAAAAGTGAACTAGGTAGCTTGAGCACGAGAAGAACAAATTGAAGAGACTCTTCACTCTTGCTTGCTGGAATATATGGAAGGTAAGATGGAATAAGATATACTCAAAAAACAATACTCAAGAAAAAAATACTACCTTCTTATGTAGTCAACAAATTATTAATGATCTAAGGCTCCAAACTAGAATCAACCTTTTGATTAAAAATAGTGCTAAAGATGAAGCTAAATGGAGTCCTCCTATACTTGAGTGTTATCCACTCAATATTGATGATTCTATTAACAGCAATAAGGTGGTTTGCTTATAAGGGCATCATCAGAGATGATAAGGACAGTTGGATCAAGGGATTCATAAACAATTTTGGCTACCATCCCTAACTTATAGGGATCTTTGAGGGTTTTAATTTTTGTTAGAAAGCTAAATTCTCTAAAATCAACATCCACACAGATTTGATGGAAGCTTTGTCTCTTATTGAGCGTAATCACTCTGAATGCCATCCCCTCTCATAATATATCAAGAATATAAGAGACTTAATTATGAAGAGCTAAGAGATCACCTTTGATCATATTTATAGAGAAGCGAATGGATGCGCCGACTTGCTAGCTCATCAAACATCCCATGATAATTTTGATATCATCTTAAATAATTTGCGGTTTGATTATATTAACCTTATAATCTTAGATAAAACTTGACTTTAACCTCTTTACACAATTTTTTGTAGTTTTGTATTAAAAAAAAAAGCTCCCTATTGGTGGATTAAGAACTTCTGCAGCAGTTATCATACAGTTTTAATTCACTGCAATTGACTTGTGTTGACAAATTTTTTATCACCCAGGATTTGCTTCATTTGAATTCTACTCACATTGTTTCCGAGGATACGCTCCCTCTGTTACAGCCTCTCTTATGTTATAATATTAAGGCTGTTTATGTCGATCTTTTCTTTTCAATTCTCAAATTTTCGCCATGGACTATGTACCTTGTTGTAACTGTAATATAATTTGCTCTTGGCTTTGCTTTTTTTTTTTTTAAAAAAAAACAAGAACATACTGACTCATTTGAATGAATAGTAATTATTTTTTTAATTATCATTTTCCTTCCAAATATATTATTACATCTACAGGAGGTTTCGTAATAAAAGGGGATGAAACAGTATCGTGCATAAAATGCATGCCATTCTGAGCAAATAGTCCCTGCGAACCTGCTAAGCTGACCTATCTGCACAAACGAAATACTCCATTTAATTTAAGACATTTTTAAATAAAACCTCACGTATTAATAAATTTTATTAAATATATTTAATAATTTTATTTTTTTAAAATAAAAATATAAACTTTTAAAAATACTCATCATTTAACACATTAAAAAAATATAAATTAATTATAAAAAGATAAAAGATAATATTAAAATTGATATATTTAATGAAATTTTAACTTACTCAAAGTGTTTTATATTTGGAGTGAAGAAATTTTTTTAAAAGTATTCTATAATTTAGAACAAAGAGAGTATTTTGTAATAAAATATATAATACTCCTTCCGTCCCACATTATAAGGCACTTTTGAATAAATTTTTTCGTTCTAAAATATAATATACTTTAAATGGATAAATGTTTCATTAAATGCATCAATTTTAATATTATCATTTCTCTCTATAATTAATTTTTATCTTTTTTTAATATATCAAATGATGAGTATTTTTAAAAATTTATATTTTTATTTTAAAAAGATAAAGTTATTAAGTGTATTTAATGATATTTATTGATATGTAAAATTTTATTTATAAATATCCTATAATTCGATATAAAAGTAGTAACGTGTAATATTATAATGTGCAACATATAATATTCCTTTCATCTCAATTTATAAAATATTATTAGATAAAATCTTACTTATCAATAAATATCATTAAATACACTTAATAACTTTATCTTTTTAAAATAAAAATATAAATTTTTTAAAATATTTATAATTTAATGTATTAAAAGAGAAGAGATAAAAATTTATTATAAAAAAATAACATTAAAATTGATATATTTCATAAAATTTTAATCTAATCAAAATAATTTATAATTTAAAATAAAAAAAATTTAAATGTGTCATGTAATAATTTGAAATGGAATGGAGTGAGTATATACAGTACAACCCTATAGCTAAAAGTTAAAACACAACACCTAGACAACAGCATCAGCTCTGCTCTCATTCTTGCCGAGACTCTCGAATCGTCAATCAGCTCTCGCATCTGTTCTTCGACCTATATCACGTTCATTATCGCTCGTCCACCGAATGAACCTCGGCATCAAATCTGCTCTGATATACATTCAACTTCGGCCTCTCTCTTCTCCTCATAATCGAATTCACTACATTCAGGTTCTTCCTCGCCTCTGTTCTTTGTGCTCTGATTTTGGTTTGATACTTTAATTTGATAAACAATAATACTCTGTTCTTTTTCAGCGTGCATGCTGTAATTTGTAAACATAACACTTTAGACTGGGTGATGGAATTGATACCCCTTTTCATTAAGTCAGTGTCAATCGGGAATTATTATTATTATTATTTTGCGCTCGCACTTGGTCTTATTTATAAATTTGTAGATGGCAGGTAAGCAGAACCAGAATACAGTTGAATATGGCCCTGCTAATCAGGAGAAAACTAATGATCATGTTATCGATGGAAAACATCGGTGTCCATACGTTTGCTTTTCTTCCCAACTAGCCGATTCCCAAGCTTGACTCTAATAAGTGAAATGGATTTGTGAAGCGGGGTTCTTTCAAGGGGAAGTAAACTAATAAAGTGGAGGACAAGGTACAAACCTCAAGCGTATGAAGTTAAATTGTGCTTTTAGTTATACATTGTTTGAAGAATTTAATAGATTATTGTCTACTGAGAGGTCTTCCCCTTTTCTTTTTTCTAAATTTTCTTTAGGAAAATATGTTGAGGTTGATGGTAGCGACAAGTCAAAGAAGAGGGGCGGAACTGGATTTCAGGTTGGGAAGAGAAAAGTGAAGACTAAACTGACGGCTGTAGCTAAAGCTAAAGCTGCACAGGCAATGTAGCTTGACAAATGAAGTTTGAGTAGTTTATGATAATACGTTTAGCTTCACGAGTCTTAAAGTTGTTCTGCGGTTGAATATTTATTCCAGTTTTTTAGTAGTTTATGATAATACGGCTGAGATTAATTGTATAGCAGCTTTCTGTCTCGCAGTTTTCGCTTGGTCAACTGTCAACATTTATATAATATTAATTCCAGAAGAATTCATACTATTTCTTTGCCATGTGCTTATTGACTATTCATTCTGTAATCCCACCGGCTTTGTTCAGATGTTCTGCTTCTAAATACCACCTGTTGATTCTACACTACGAACTTTGACGTGTTGTGGGTGTTGAAGAAAGGATGGCGTAATGGAATGACTTTAGATCCCATTCTTTGAACAGAGACAATGATTCAGTGTCAGATTAAAGTTTGACTCGCAGAATCATAATTACAAGGTCAACAATTAGTAGAAATCAGTAGGTGTGAACAAAGTTTTATATAAGTTTCCAGATCCAGTTCAAGCCTGCAACACAAGTTTAGATTTACTTTGCCAAAACTTGACATTTTCTATTTCCATCCCTACTCTTTGCATTTTAACTTATGAACCGAGCTCCAGTCCAATCCAATGCAAATATGAGTAAAATCGAGGCCCATTCCATGTCCAAATGAATCCACTCTGTAACAACCCGAGAAAAGGAATCAAACGCAATTTTCTTTATTCGTCTTTTTGCTTATCTCTCTGAAAAAAATGGATGCCAAGCAATCCTGGACTAGTGGGATCAAATTGGACAACTTAAATAGAATATGTTTAAAATATATTTAAATAAATTAACAGAGTATGTATGTTAATGATACATAGAAAAAATAAATCTTCTAATCTTTCGAGTATCACTCAGAATATTATTCCCTGTAAGTTTTGAACTCCCCAAGTCCCGAATCACTCCCTCACCCTTATAAATTAATATAATTTCCAGGTGGCTAACGGTGTTAAAGTATGCGTTGTTGAGCCAAACGCTTTGATGATGTGGCGTACGTGCCACATGGATATCAAAAGGTATTGCCAAAATTAAGAGCGTGTTTAGTTTTAGAAAATGAGAAGATAATAATTTTTTAATAATCTTTTGTAAAAGAAAAGAGGAAGAAAAGTAATAGTTAATTTACTATTATATTCTTATATATTAATTATATTATTAGGAGAGTGCTTATTCTCATTTCGTTAAGAAATTTTAAAGAGAAGGAAGTCAAAATAATCCCTCCCCTCTTATTGCTTTCATTTAAATTAAAGTTTTTTTTGGAAGCAAGCTAATTTTTTAACTATTTTATCTTTATTTATTTTTTAATATTTTAAGTACACATATGGTTAATTTTTTATATATTAAATTGTGCTTCACCTTCATACTTTGACTGAGCTCATTTGAATTTTTTTTTTTAAATTATTAACACAGAACTCAATTAGGCACAAAAATTGTGAAGAGTTGTGCGTTAAAAATTTTAGAATCTCGATTTTGCGGAAGCGGAATTCAGATTTTTAGCATTGTGACACTTGATAAATGCTTTTTAAAATTTAGTATTTTGGAAAATTTTATTCTTTTTTTTTTAAATCCTCCAATAGCATTGTGCTTGATTTGTCTAAGATTGCACTCAATTTGCACAGGTCGTTTGCGGGGAAGCAGAAGGGATTGAGATTAGTGCCAAGTCATGGAAGGCGAGGAGGGAAAAGGAGGACTCGCTTAGATGCGACGATGCCGTTTGTGCTCAGTGGACCAATAGTGGGGCGGAAAGAAACTGAACGCGTGCACGAGAGTGGTCAAGAGCAAACAAAAACCGGAGAAATTGAGCTGAATTGGGTTTAGTATCATTTCTTTTAAGCGAGCACTTGAAATTGAGCCCTGCAGAATAGAGTCGATTGCTGACAAACGCAGGGATTTAGATTGTCTATTTTATTTGAGAAATTGCCAGTGATAAGCACGCATATTCCTGGATATGAATCCTAGGTCATTGCGAACGTTGGTTATGGGAACTGGAGTCGTCTTGGGTGGGATTGTCACTCTCAACCTGGCTTCTACTGTTACTCTTAAGACCCTTCATCTTGTATCTGAGAAGAAACGGGTAAAAACTAGATAAGATCCATGTCTTTCTTGATATTTCTTTCCCTCCGCCCCCAAAAAAGAGATTTTTATTTGTTTATGTTCCCTTAACAAATGAGGCATTTGGGAATGTGGGTTTCGTGCAGAAAAAGGTTGCATTGCCATGCATGGCTTGTAGAGGGAAGGGGTTTTACATATGCAAGTTGTGCAAAGGAAATTCCACCATAGAATGGTCGCCTTTGTATGACCCTATTGCCATTAATCCTTGCCTCTGTCCTACTTGCGAGGGAAACAGGTTAGCTCTTTAATTTCCTGAATCCCTTTTCTTCTGCTCTTCTCCGTGATATGCAAATTTTCTTAATCTTATGTTGAATACGGGGGAAAGAATTCCGTTCAAGTCCCACTACACTTGCTGAGCAACTGGTAAGGTAAGCAACAGAGATGCTGCAATTCAATTATTTGCCTATTTGGTGTAAAATTCATAGTAATCATGAAGAGTGATGTGTTTGTAATTTGGAAGAGTTAACAGTGGAATGCTGAACTGTAAAATTTGTCTAAATATTATCACAGACTTCATGGCAAGCCAACTCCTTTAGGACATTACTCTAACTCTTGTTCTCTGATAATTCTTCTTTACTCTTCTCCTTCTCCAGTGTCGATTCGTACCCGTGACTTGTTTGAGGATCATTACCCTTGACTGATTTAACTCTTGTCCTCCGATGATGGTTTAAAATTATGAATATACACTGACTCTGAGAATACTTAAAATTTCCTCGTGGTTAAATTGAAAGCTATGCCCTCTGTTGATTCTGTCGATGAAGTTAAGAATAAGTTTAATGTATTCAGGCCCATCCTAAGTTTTATAAACTGCTATTGTTTTCCAATGGTTACACATGGTATTGCAGGGTCCAACGCTGTCTAAACTGTCTGGGAAAGGGCTATGATTGACCTGTTGAGATATGCATATACTGCATTTTTTATATTCCAGTGAACTGTGATTCTCTAAGTGAGTGACTTGCCTTGCATTTCCAATTTTATCCCTATTCAGTTACTTGTTGCCTATTCCAATGCTATGAAGTCTTTATTTTGATATTTTCAGTGTTTCCCTTTAAGGATTAAGGAAGCACCGAACCCCGATGTTGGGCAACCTTCATAATGCACCAAATACTTTACGTTAGATAATTTCAAGGAGGAAGATGTTCGCACTGTTGTCTTCAGCATTATTGTACTGTCATGAATGAACGTATTTCCGTTTATGATTTATGCAATTGATATCCTGAAATTATGGCTTATTAGAACTAGCTCAATCTCCATCTCCTACTTTAATTCAACATGGTCAATACTCAATACGGTGCTTGTTAAGGGTTTTTCTTATTTCTGTTGTTATCAGCCTCCCTAAAGGATGACATACCCAATCATATTAGGGACATATTGAATCTGAATTGGCCTCCTTGATATATAGTCCACAGAAGCTTGATAGGAGGGAGATTTTGAGGCTTCTGGCTTTCTAAAGGCGTTCGTATGTATGATAATAATTGGCATGCAGGGTGCAAAGAAAATTACTTGGGCTACAAATAGATAAATAAATCTTCACATGATTTTCTAAACTATTGTTTTCGAACGTTAATGCTTGTTTGTGGTTTTTGGGGATTTTCCAATTGGACGTTGTCTAGCAGATTTCATCATGGTCAGCAGGTATGATTTTGGGTCTTAAATATATAATATTTATAATTCTATGAATGATGGAGTGCAGCAATCGAGCATCGGCTTTTTATTTAATTACCAATCTCGAGCCTAACCTGAAGGAGGGCAAAGCCCAATGTATTAACAAACTATATTTGCCCGGTGGGGAGGGTGGGGGAATTGAAATCCCCTACAATCTTTAAGGACCAAGTCCTTCAGAAAAGAAGGTACGCTATCATAAAAGGAGGAAGAGACATTCAACGCCTCCTTTGCAAGTCTATCAGCCACATGGTTTTGAAGTCTTGAAATACGAGTAGTTTTGACTTCTCAATTGTTCTCTAGCAGTTTTGAAGAATCACCAGGCTGTGTGGTGAGAGTTCATTAGGGTCAGCTTCAAGAGCATTAATTAAAACTTTGCAATCAGATTCTAGATTGACTTTCTTAAAGCCCATGTCACAAGCAGGTTGCAGGCCTCTCAGGCAAGCCCAATATTCAGCTTCCAAAGAATTGCATTGGTTGAAGGAAAACCCAGCGATCCAAGTGCCCTCTTTTGATATTTGATGTGCTGGAAACCAACATACAACGTGACATAGGGAATATGGAAACAAAAAGGTGTCTTTGGACCAGGCGGGCAGGTGCTGCTCATGATGATATGCTCTCCTGCATTAATCCAATTTTCCATGAATTTTATCCTTCCCAATTTTATATAAAATGAACTTTCAATTTGATAATCTCCAATAACAATAAATCTTATCCCTCTTAGTGAAGTTAGTCATACGTATTGCATTATGCCAGAATGCTTTATAACAGCCAACTATTTAGATAGATCATTCATCAAAAGCTCTCACTCAATTAACATTCTCAAGTGTTTTTTATCTTCTTCTACCCCTCTTCACTAGACTTAAGACTATATGATTAACCCTCCTTATTGGCACCTCCATTAGTTACATGTCCAAGCCACAAACATTTGTCTAACGTTTTTTCCTCAATAAAAGTGATCCCAATTTTTTCTCGTATATGATTATTATGAATCTTATATTTTATTGTATAACCACACATCCATCTATTACTTTGACTTTTTGTTCATGTTATCTTTTTATAACCTAACATTTACTATCATATTACACCATCAGTCTTATAGTTATTTGATAAGGCTTTCTTTTTAGTTTATTTGGTATATTTTAATCACAAAGAATTCTTGATACCCTTTTCAATTTTAACCATCTAGTTGGTATTTTATTCTTGACATCCCCACAAGTTTCTTCATTATTTTGTATAATCAATCTCAGGTATCTGAACTTTGTCACTGATATGATCTAGTCTTGAATTTTTATCACTATATCATTTCTAACTTGTTTCTTTGTGCATAGTTTGCACTTACAATGCATATATATGGGCTTGCTCATACTCGAGCAGAAATCCTTTGATCCAAAGGTCTTTTATATCTCAAGTTTGAAATTAATTTATTTTCTTGACTTCACAATGAAAAGTATATCATTTGTGAAAAACATGCAGTCAAAGATCACTTCTTGAATGTGATTGGTTAGAATATTTAAAACCAAGTGAAATAAGTAAAGGTTCAATAATGATCCATGATGAAAACCAATCCTTATAAGAAATTAGTCCCTTGATCCACCTCCCAATATTTCTTACACTAATTGTTACACCTTCACACATATCTTATATAACTCTTATATAAACTACATTAACCCCTTTCCTTTTCAAGGCTTTTTAGAGCACTTCTCTTAGTAGTTAATTTTAAGTTTTTCCATGTCCATAAAATTATATGCAAGTCTTTTCTTTTGCTTTAGTATCTTTCTATTAACACCCCTTATTACATAGATTGCTTTTGTTGTTAACCATCATGCATAAATCCAAATTGATTTTAATGTTCAATCATTCTTTTTTATAATTTCATTACATGACTAATAAGATTTAGGGAAAATGACAATAAAATTTTTCTGAATTATATAAATGATAATCCGATTTCTTAAAATGCTATAATTTCACCAAAATTTTTAGGAACTTATGTGCCAATGAATTTTAAATTGAAAAGATTATTTTACCCTCATTGATAAGTTATGATTTCTTGTTTAATTTTTAAAATTCTTTAAAAAAAATTTATTCTTTAAAAAAAGTCGTTATTAGGGTTTGTTATTTTGAGAATTTATTTTTTAATAATAAAAATTACACCTGACAAGTTGTAATTTTTTATTCAACTTTTGCAATTCACAAAACAAAAATTATTATTCCTCAAGAAAAAATTGTGATTAGGCCATATTATTTTGAGATAAAAATTACATTTAACAAATTATAATTTTTTGTTTAATTTTTGTGATTCACAAAACATAAATTGTTAGTTCTTAAGTAAAAGTTGTAATTGAGATTTATTTTTTCAATAAGGGTAAAATAATCTTTTTTTAATTTGTTCATATTAAAATTTTTAAGAATTTCAGTGAAATTATAGCTTTTTGAAAGATCGAATTATTATTTATATAATTTATGAGATTTTATTGTCATTTTTTTCAAGATTTACCTTTTTGTAGTTTGCAAAAATTTAAATATCTCATTTATCTCAGTTTATAGGAACAAAAACACTTCTTTTTCTATTCATTGGCTATTTTTTTAATATCTTAAAATCTCATTAAATAATTTAATTTCCAAAATTATTCCTCTTCTCATCAACACTTGCCACGCTGCAATAGAGGTACCGCGAGGTTAAATTGTTTTAAGCTCGTCCTTTTCATTTGATATAAGCTTGACACATTTTTGTTCAGTTGACTTTTGAGACGTTGTCTTGGAGGGTTGTCCTGGAGACCCTTTAAATTTGCTCTTTTTATTTCAGTCACCTCCGGAAATTTCATTTTTAATATTGCCGTGAGAGGCGAAGATTTATACGGACAGCTTAATAGTACAAGCACACTTCAAATCCGACGTGTTAGTGATTGTGGCTGTGTCCAATTTGATTTTATGTCTCAAAGAATAAGAGGAGATTCTATACGTATTTTTCTGAACCTTGCACATGAATGTTAAAATGGGGTTCTTTTTCTATCGAAACACAAGAACATGGCAAATGTTGGTTGATTATTGATGGATCATAGATGCCAAGAAATGCATTTTAATATAATTCATCTGTGAATGATTGAACTTGGTTGATAGGAAACAAGATCTGCATTGATAATATTTCCACTTCAAACTTCAAATTAAACCGACCCATACTCTTGAATTCTTGGTTGAATTAGTTGCAATTGAAATATTGAATTGGCATATAAGGTTTTTTTTTCTTTCAATAAACCATATAAAAAGATTATGTTACTTTTATTCGATTTTTATATACTCATCTTTAATTACTTTAATCAAAATGTTCTTCATTTAATTTTTTTACCTTTTCAAATAATATATATTTAATCGAAACTGTAAAAGGTATTTTTATTTTAATTCAGGGAGTATAATTTTAATAACTTAATGAAAAACCTAATCCTTAAAATTTAACTCATCCAACTCAGTCACTCAATTTTAGTCAGTTAACAGATTGATCCCTGCATTTTAAAAAAAATATCCAGTCCGTCAATAGTTGTGTCATAATCCAATCATAAATTGTAGGAATTAATAACTAAAATGGATAAATTTCAACGAATTGAGTTGTATTGAGTTAAATTTTAAAAATTAGAGTGTAATATAATAAAAAATATCCTTAAATTTTTAATATATAATTTTTAAGTTAAATAATTACTCTTAAAAAACATTTCAATGTTTTTGTAAAAAAGTTATAATAATGAAAAGATAAATCAATTGAATTTGAAGAGACTCAAAGTATAAGGTGTAAATCACTACCAAGAAAAGTGAGGTGGGATAAGGTAAGGTGGGACTAGAGCTAAAAAAATTCAAGTAGGTTGGACTTATTTAGACTTGATTTGAATAGATTCGATTTTATAAAAAGTTTAAATAATTAAACCCGACTTGAATTCCTTCACGCTTCAGGTGACTAAAATACTTAAATGATGTATAGGATTCAAATATATATAATGTTTGGATTTAAAATAACATAAAACTTAAAGAATTAATTAATATTTATTATATTTTATAGAAATAAAATATTTTTATTTGCGTATTCAGCCAAACTTGAACCCGATCAAGCATAGTTTGAAATTTTTTAGGTTAATTTGAATAGGTCTGAATATAAAAAAAATTAATTTTTTTTATAAGTACATTCTTAAACTTTTTCAGGTGGATTCGAACTAATTCGTCTGATCCTATCTGAATTACTAGCTAAGGGTGGGAGAGAGGTGGGGTTGAGTAGGGCCCAAGCCACGTACGCGGCCCACTCCGATTGGGTTCACATGCATGACGAGAATATCATAAATATGACTACGCTGCCACTGTGTGCTATTAATTACTGTACACACGGACCCTCCAAAGGTTCATTTCAATTTCGAGGTGGTCAAATTAATTCAGCCCACGGGTTCTTCGTGATTCTTAACTGCAAATTCTTCAAAATTCACCATACGTACATCACCATCTCTACGTTTTCCCATTTCCCCTTCATTTTTATTTTTTTTTTCTTATCCATGGGTATTTTTTTTCATTGGATGCAATCTGGTCATTGTTAGACACTAAATATAGACATTTCTTTTAATAAAAAAAAATTTATATTTTAGTTCTTCACATTATGAAGCACTAATTACTCCAGTTAGATTTAACTCCAATTGTATTTTTATAAACATTATGGAATATACATTTTGCATTATTTCTATAATTCAATGATGCCCATGTGATCCAGCCCATACTAATTTGGATTCATCAAGGCCTAGTACAGTTTTTGTAAACCGACTCGCGCGTGTATGCTTGGGTGTATGAATTATCTAATTTGGACCATCTATATTTCTTAAACACACATATAATTGTAGTATTTTTGCTTTAAAATAGTAAGAGAAAGGGATATAATAAGTAATAACAATTGAAGATCCTTTAAAAAAATTATATGAAATGCTCCCTCCTTCCCTTAAAAAACTGTAAGACATTTCTAATGAAATATCACTCTCAATAAATTAGTTAACTGTCTTTTAACTAAAATTATTTTTTATATTTATCTTTATTTAATATGGTATTTAACTTAAAATTAAATATAAAATAATTTATCTCTTAAGAATATTTTTAAAAAATATATTAATTATGCTTTAAAATACAAAAATATCTTACATTTTTTTAATATTTAATTCCTTAAAAAAATGCCTTATATTTTTTAGTGGATGGAGTAATTTTTTTTAAGTTGCAATCATATGGAAGTTTGAGAATGAATTTAGAAGAATTTACTCCGCTAAAAAAACAACGAAAGTTAAGTGACTCGTTTTAGTGTCTATTGTAAAATGATACTGACCATTAGTTAAAGGCGTGTATTTTGAAAATTTTAGATATTTATTCTTAACAAATTCACAGAATGCTGGGATAATAAAATTATATATAAAAAATGATATTAGAGAGATTTGTTTAGATTAAAATGGAAGAACAAGGGATAGTGGGTTCGCCAGGAAGCATGCTTCAAAACAAGAGCAACAAAAGTAGCTTTTGTGAGTGTTGTGGGACTGTAACCACTTTTGTGGTCTCATTTTATTATAGTCCCTTCGCTTCCATGCCAAATCCTCGTATTCCTTGATTCTCTCTCCCCACCGCTCCATATATTCATTCCCATTTTCGTCTCTTCTTATTCATTTCTATCCCTTTTCTCTTCCATCCACTTAATCCTCTCCCTAATTATTCCTTAATCCCTTTTTTTAATATCAATGGCTCTGCTTCACTCCTCTCCCATGTCCCACGTTCAATTGTTCATCCACACTGAAACAAAATACATCCATGTTTTTAATACATATTTAGGATTTTTATTTTCTAATTAATGAACTAACGATTGCTATTACTAATAATAAAATTTTTTTGAGCTATATATAAAACCTTATCAGTTCCACATCTACTCCAATTTTCTTGGTTAATATAATATATGAGGATTGTATTTACTTTTATGTGACTTCCAAATATTCGGTATTATCAATTAAGTATTGTGTTCAATTGGAAGTAATTCTTTGAATGCCCACATGACTCTCGGTTTTAACGTGATTATAAATTTCGAACTGATCTTGACCTTGTATAAGAAAAACTGTATTATTTTTTAACATATTTCAACAGCTAGGTAGTCATTTTAAATATCATGATATCTAACATCAATAAATGAGAAACTGTACAACCACAGGCTACCTCCAAGTTCTTAAACAATTTTAATTTATGAAAAAAAACAACTAATTTATATTTTAAAATTTCTTTCATCTTTTCGCGCATACATGCTCTCAATTAATGGCCATCATTTTCTTAATTTTGTATATAATTATCTGAATAAATTGGATTCGAGCATTATTAGATTTAATTGATGGCAGTTCTCTCTCAATGTTTCCTGTATTGAATTGGAAGTAATTTTTTTTCAACCTATTTTTTTTTTTCATATCCACATGACTTAGTTTTATGATTATTATTATTGTTATTATAAAATTCTAACTCGATAAAAATTGTATATTTTTTTAATCAAATTTCAACGGTTAAGTCGCAATTTTAAATATCATGGTATATAGCGTATCAATAAATGAGAAACTGTACAAGTACATACTGCCTTCAAGTTGTGTGCGTGTGCGTTTCTTTTTTTTTTTTTTTTTTTAAGAAGAAGAAGAAACAGCTTTTCAAATTGACGAAACACAACATTTTTCTATAGTTACAAAAGCAATATTTCATCCTTTCTTGAGATAAAATTGATTAACTTTTTTAACTGATTTATATTTTAAAATTTATTTCACCTTCTCTTTTATGCCCTCAATCAAAGGTCATCATTTTTTGAATTTACTTTCCTATGATTATTTGATTGGGTTATATTTGAATATTAATGTTAGGTCTAATTGATGTAATTTTCTCTTGAATGTGTTTTCTGTATTTTCATATACTCAAACCTCAAATTTTATGCTTAAGACTTAAGCGGTCATAATCCCTTCTTCCAGTATGGCGAAAAATGTCATTCATTCATTTTTTTTTTTTGATAGTTAGCTTTATTTTGGGATGGTAAAGTCTTTCTATTCATTGACTAGAATCTAAAAGTCTAAGAATATTTTAGAAACAAAATACTAATTACTCATAAAAGTTTATGAATAATCTTACATATAGAAATATTATACCCTCAAAAACTGCATCTTCGAGTATGCTAAGTAGGAGGGAAGAGGAGATTTTTAATGGATTCAATTTAAAAAATATAAAAGTGAAGTTAAAAGATTTTACTTATTTTATTGTTCTTTAATTTACACATTCTCCTTATTAAAAGTTTACAATCCATTTTTTTAAATCAAATTCATACTTCTTTCCCTCCATTCATCTGCAACTAAATAGGGGTGCTTTTAGAGGATTTTATGTTTGACATTTGTGAGAAAATTAAAGGCCCAGTGATTTGAATTTGAATCGACTTCATTGGTTTTCAAGGATATATTGAGTCTTTTTCTTTGCAATTCACAACCATCATTGCTTTTTTTTTTTTTGGTGGTTAACTATTCCCATAATCATTGATATATTTTACAAATCATACATTTCTTCAGTACTTAATGAAATTTCTAATTCAAGAAGTAAATATTAATATGACTTATGAAACACAAAATAAAGATTCTTTATATTCTACATATAATATAAAAATGTATAAATTTTTTATGGTAAAAGTATAAAAAAAATAAATAACCCCTTGTTAGGTGATGCACATTCTGTCATTGCAAATATAAAATATTTATATCGAAATAATTCTTTTTAAAAAAATAAATACCCTCTAGGCCTCTTGTAAAGGGAGTGGGGATCCGCCATTCACGAAGCAAAAGAAACCTTTGTTAAATTTCTTGGCACCACTTCACTCCAAAAAAAAAAAAAAACAGCTGCCACGTCATCACCTTCAACTCTCCCATGTGCTCCCACAAAAGCTTAAAATTGTGTGTGTGTATATAATGTACGCTCACCATACACATATATGAACGAAGCCTTCACGCACATCAGTCGTGAAGCCAACAATCTCCCATGGCCACCACCAAGGCCATAGCCAGAGACGAATCCGATTATGATAGTAGCTGCTTCCTCCCTCCCACCGTTCCAGAATCCAGCCCGGAGCTGGATGACCAACCTCAGCTTCAGCAGCCGTCGCCGCAGCAGCTCCGTCTCCGTTGTTCCTCCACCACCCACAGATACCACCACCTCCTCCTCTCTGTCTCACGGCTCCCACGCCAAGCCTCACAAGGCCAACCAAGCAGCATGGGAGGCATGTCCCGCCTTCGCCGCGACAGTAACGGCCAACTCGGCCTCCACCAACTCCGCTTCTCCGGCGCCTCGGCGGCGGCGACATAGGCAACGTTACCTCTGTCAGATCAGGAACCCCTCGTTGTGGGGTCGAAACAGAGTCTCTACGCCATGAAAGTGGTTGACAGAGAAGCGCTTTCGGT
>NW_026557126.1:0-27757 GCF_029017545.1 Prosopis cineraria | reverse complement strand
TAAGGCGGAAGAACAATAACTTTTTGGGCTCATATCATAATAACTACGTTAAATCATCATATGGGATCCTTAGAGATTCTCCTAATTCAACTACGTTAGTTCTAAATATATCAAATAAATCTCTATGGAGAAACGTAACAATGATAGATCATTAATATTGATCGCAATAATATAGCAACAATGAATATTGTAAATTAATTGGCAACATGACTAGATCACAGCAAGCCTAGAGAATGGGATTCAACATCTAGAATAGAAAGAAAAATGATTTAGCTGCGCGCGCTGAAGCTATGTGCAAGAATGCCTCTTAATAAAAGTTGCACCAATTAACGCAAAAGCAAAAGAATTGACATATATACCTCAATAAAATCCGATGCAAGTGTACTTCTATCATGGCTGCATCACGTTTCGTGAAAACTTTCCAAGCCTGTAAAGTTGAGAGCTATCAATACCACCAAGGGGATGACCAAAATGATGAAGCTCAACTTTCTGAGTCCTTCTCAGTAATGTAATCATAGGAAAAGAAAAGCCAGTGAAATGGACTTTGCTGAGTTTAGGAGCTTCAATCTCCACCACTATAGGCTCCTCAAACCTTTGACCTTCATACAAAAACAAAGTCTGAAGATGAGAACTTTGAATCTGTATGTTCTCATTGTGATCCATAAACAGTTGTATCGTCTCCACAAGAGGGAGGCTGGAGATAAATGTTTTGATCGATGTGTTAGGCACAGGTGTCCCATGTTAAGAATCTTAATGTCTTTATGTTCCATACCCCAAAAGCATATACTCTACGAATCCCATATAGAATCACTGTATCCAGATTCATAGCATGATTTAACAGCAATGTCTTAACGTTTACTTCAATGAAATCAAGCTTCGAGAAGAATTCCAGACTCAGAAATTTTAAGGGAGGATGCGTTTTAATAGTCAGCTTTTCAAGAAAGTCCCTGGCATGATCCACAATGTCCTGGATTTGATCATCACGAGCAATAACATCTTCCAGGGTTATCTCTCTAAGACAGTTAAATTCATGAAATCTGGATTTTTTATCATTATCATGATCAGCGAACGAAATGTTAGGCGGGAATTTGCAACCTATCAGCTGAAGTTTGACTAAAGATTTCAAAGTGAAAACTGATTGGGGTAAAGTGTAGAAAGACATTGTCCGAAGAATCAGAAACCCTAAGATTGATCTCCTTGATATAATTTTCATAACTAAAGACAGCCAATCATCAAGGTGAGATTCCAATTTCGATTCCAATTTCGAACCCTCTTCTTTATGCGGATTCATCGTCAAGGAGAAGCCCTCGATTATGGCGCTGCGAGATCTTAAGGTTGACAAAACGTTGTCAATTGAAGCGACGAAGTCGTCGAGAGTGACGACATCATCGTCATGATCGAAGTTGAGGTTGAGGACTGGAAGAGAAGTCCAGACATTTCGCCACGTCTTTGAAGAAGCTGACAGTGATACTGCATCTCCAACGGGTAAGAAAAAGACAATGTGCCGCAGAATTTCCACCGGCAATCGGAGTATCCCATTCCCACCGGAGCCGCCGTCGAGCTGGTGAGCTTTTCTGCGCGGTTTGATTTTGAGATTGGCCATGGTTGGGTCAGTCTTTTTTCCTACTTCTACTGTAAGAGCTGCTGATTAGAGTGAAGAAGTAAAGCCCTAGACAGGACACTGAAACCGAGAAGAATGAATTGACCCTTTTGAAAATTTCGTAGAATTGCTTAGACTTATCAAACACGAAACGATCAAAGGCGTGAAGGATCCTATCTATCTATATCCTTTTAAAATATCTGCTTAGTGTTGTGTCTGATTTTTCATCTTAAATTATAAGATATTTTTAAATAAAATTTTACATATCAATAAATCTCATTAAATACACTTAACAATTTTATCTTTTCAAAATAAAAATATAAACTTCAAAAAATACTTTATTAAAATTAATATATTTAATAAAACCTTAATCTAATTAAAATTTCTTATTTTTTAGGATAAAAAAATTCCTTTAAAACTACCCTATAATTTGAAAGGAAGTATATTACTTTGCCTTAATTTATTCAAGGTATTATTGATATCAAAGAGTATTCAATGTCTTCGGCTCATTTAATTCACCGATTAATTAGGTGGGATGTATTTTCGCCGGAACATGAATAAATATTCTTGTACAATTATATCCGTTTGGCTTATCTAATTAAGATGTTAAATGATAGTAATATGAATTGCAGTTATTGCTTTACTATTCATAAAAAATGACAGAAAGTTCCAAAAGAGAATTAATGACGGGTCTAGATAAAAAATTTTGAAAAATAAATTGTAAATATACAAATTCTAATTTAATTTAAAACTGGGAGTTTAATTTAAATTTAAATGTATTATTCATAATTTAAACTTTTGAATTTTCAACTATTTGAATCTACATTTGCAACTTATTTTTTTTATAAAATTTATTTTTTAGATTTAAATTTTTATTTTAAATAGTTGATTTTGTTGCTTTTTCTAATTTTTTATGGACTTAATGAATTTTCTTTTTAAAAATTTGCACAGATGAATTCGTATTTTTATTTTTAATACTTATTATTGTGATTATTATTTTTCATTTTCAGAGATTAAATTTTTTCCAGCCTTTTGTATGATATAGTCTTTTTGAAAAGGGAAAATGAAAGAGAGGTCTTAAAAGGACTAATTAATTTAAGTTATGTTTTAAGTGTCAAATTTCAAAAATTTGTAACTCAATTTCTCAATTTTGCAATTCCCTTGTGATAAATTTACAACTTATATCTTAAATTTTAACAAAAAAAATAAATTATTTTATTCTTCAACTATGTTAAGATTTGAAAAATAAGTTGCAAATTCTTCACAATGTAGTTGCAAAATTAAGAGATTGGGCTGCAAATTTTTAGAGTTTAACACTTGAGACCTAATTTAAATTAATTGATTCTTTTGAAACCTCTTTATCATTATTCCTTTTAAAAATTGATATCCGATCCCTTTGGAAACTTAAAATGCATGATAAATTTTTGTATGGATTTGATACATCACATCATCCATGTTTCATTAAATAAAGACATGATATTCAAATGTCATTAAATATAAATTAATTTTATCATTAATCATAGTAGAGGAGAAAAAATAAAAAAATTAAATAGACATTCTATTACAAAAATGAAGTCATTGAAAATAATGACATGCAAGATTTTATTTAATTGCATTGGTGCAATTTTATTGGATAAACATGGATGACATGATGAATCATGTCCATACAAGAATTTTGCATATATGCATGATATATAAAAGTATAAATTAATATGCAATAAATAAATATGTTAAAGGTATTTTGATTGAGGTAACTGAATTTGCTTATGATGAGGTTTCAAGTTTGAGTTTTGAAATATGTAGTCATATTAAATAAATATGACAAAAGTATCCTTGAGTTATTTGTGAGGCCACTATTGATAATAATAGTTCAATACAGTGAGTATTTAGATTAGCCTAACTCCTAGATTTTCCAGGACATCGAGCTGGAATAAAAAACATTAAAATTTTATAATCCGTGGAAGTGACGATTAGAAGTTTAAAACAAGATAATCATCTGGTTAAAAAAAAGATAATAATTAATTGGGAAATATTGATCAATGTCTCCTACTTTCATTCATTTAGATCCAATATAGCATGAACTAAATCCAATTGCTGCGTTATATTCTTTCTGTAAGTTTCCATTTTAAAAGGTCATAGCTCAAGTTTTATGCATATTTATGAAGCCCAAATTTTCGAGTTTATGATATTGATATTTGGAAGTTGTGCCTACGGAGTACTTTACTTTAAATTATGAATCCTTCTATTCTTATATAGTCCTATTTATTTAGCCTAGCTATTACCTCCTATTCTTAATATATACAAGGCAACTTTTGAAAGCTATTTTAGTTGTTAATATAAGATAAAATTAAAGCAATTAATATTTTTTATATTACCCCTGATTTATTTATTATCATTTGAATTTTTAGATAACAATTTAACATGGTTATTAATTGCAAAGAATGACAAAATTGAAAAGTTATATAATATATATATATATAAAGCAACTCTAAGAATATAATTATCATTTCTTATTTAATAAGAATAAAACTGGTTAAGTTCACCCTATATTAAGTACCATACGGAGTATATCTGATGTATATATCACTTCTTAAACCTACCACATTTGAACATGCTAAGAATAATCAAATAAATTAAAGTCGTGTCGTGCTGGATAATGGAGTACCTTAAGCGCACGCATGCACACACACACACACACAAAATCTTTATAGAAAAATATAATCATTGATCCCTATAGTTTCATCAAATTTTTCTGTACACACACACACAAACACAATCTTTATAAGAAAACATAATCTTTAATCTGTATAGTTTCATCAAATTTTGCTTTTAGTCCCTATAATTTTTTCAGTGTTTTTAGTCATTATAGGGATTAAGGAGTGTGAAAAAACTGAAACTATAGGGACCTAAAAATAAATATCATCCAATCTTTTTAAAATTATAGGGATTGAAAATACTCAAAAAATTATGGAAACTAAAAGCAAAACACGATAAAACTATAAGGACTGATAAGTGTGTTTTTCCTTATATATATTATGTCACTAATAAATATTTTGGACTAAGAACTGCCTCTGCAGTGAAGTGTAGGTGTTCTTGTTCGTAGGAAATGTGTGTGGTTTTGTCGCGAATTTGAAATAACCCTAACTAACGTCAATCTCCTCCACATGATTTTCCAGAATTAAAGACAATTAAATCGCATGGAAATCAAAATGAAAGTCAATTAATGGAGTACCCTTGTTATTAAAAAAATAATAAAAGAATTTCAAAAAGATTTTGTTGAAATTAAATCAACCAAATAAAACCGAAATCGAATCCTTATGGACAACGTCCTGTGACATGACTCAGGTTTCAAAGACGCAGCTCTTGACATTTGCCTGTGGAAATCTTCAGACATATACACAGCTTCCTTCCACTCCACCATCCCTTCTCTGCCCCTCCACTTCACTCTGTACGTTCCTGTTTTAATTTTTATTTATAAAAATAAAAATCTGAACTAAAAATTATAATAAATCTATTCACTAATTTGGATAGTTCAAATCTAATATAAATGGTGTAAATTTAACATTAAAATGTTAAAAAATTTTAAAATTTTATAGATTGATTATTCAGACAACGCACATTTCATATTGAATATTTTTTTATAATCTTTACAAATTTTTATTTTGGTAATAAAATATTAAAATAAAAGATAATCTCTTCACATGCTCTTTCCAAAAAAAAAATAGTTTTTTTAAAATTACAAGTTAAAAATTTTAAATCTGAACCATACATCTAAATAATCAATTTATAAAAAATATAAAAAATTAATATTAAATTTAAATCATCTATATTAAATTCTAGACTACCAAATTTATTAAAATTTTTATAAATTTATTTTAATAAATAAAAAATTAAAATATTAAATATGAACACTCCAGATACAACAGAGAGGCAGAGAATGGATGGTGGAGCGGAGGGAAGCTGAGTGTGTTTGCCTCTTCTTCTCATTCTTCTTCTGCAGTGTATATCGGAGAAATAAAAATAAGAGGGCCAGAGAGAAGCCTGATTATTTATAGAGGGAGGCATGTCTTCTTGCTTTTATCGAAGCCGCCGCTGAAAGCAAACCCTAGGACCAGACTCTGAAGTGAAATCCACGAGATGGAAGAGAACCTTTTATGCTCATCTCCATCTATTTTTTTTTTCTTTTTTCTTTTTTGCCAGAATTATCTTATCTGTAATTCACATTTTCACATATTTTCATCTTTTTCCTTTTTGGGCGGGAATCTAGAAACTCACACCTCCTCTACAAATATTTCTTACTTTTGCCAGAAATATCTTACCTTTTATTTACCTTCAGCCGGAAATATCTCATCTGTAATTTACATTTTCAATTTTTCAATTTTTTCCCTTTTTAGGCTGGAAAGTGGAAACTCACTCACACCTGGGTCCTCCAGAAATATCTTATCTGTAATATTTCACCCTTTTTTTTATGGTCTCACATTTTTTTTTCTTTTTATATATATGGATAAGGACTGGCTTACACACCACCAGATATATCTTTTTTGTAATTCACCTTTTGTTTTTCCTCTGGTTGCACATATTAAAATTATAAAAGCAGCTAGTGGGGTCTTTCTGTTACAAAATAAAATAAACAAGTTATATTTATGTTTCAGGAATAATACGATTATATTATGTTAGAATTTTTACCAGAAATATTTATCTCTGCCAGTCGCCTGTTCTTTTATTTTCTTTTTTCTGGTTTTCACGTATTTAAAAAAAATTATTATTTACCTCACGTACAGTATCAATGTCAACTATTGGGAACACTGTTCCCAGATGCTTTTATTGCAGGTGTTAGTAGTGTTTTTCGTATAATATACACTTTTTTTAAGTGATTCTTCATTCATGCCAACAGTCTAATTTCTCTATTTTTGTTTATATATATATAATATATATATATATTCTGATGCGGGGGTAGCGTGCAATTTCTTACGTGGAAATTGTCTCATTCTTGTTCATTAGGTGATAGACTTTGGGATTGACTATGTGGTATGCGTGGGGTGGGTGAGAGGAAACAAGTTTTATAATTTTCGCGCTTGACATTATCAAGAATACTCTTAAAATATTTAGGAGCTAATTATTCTGAATAATTCAATATGAAAGAAAAATGGTTAAATAAATTATTTTAAAATCATTTAAGATTGAGATCCCAATAAATCATTTTTAAAATGTGTTTGTAAAAATTATAGTATTTAAATAATAGGGAGCATGTAAGTTATACAAGATAACAAATCAAATTAAAGTCAAAAAAGTCAAAACAACATTTCTATCACAATACACTGTGACATAATGCATATACACCGCAGCATATGACACATTATCAAGCATACTTCAACATTTTGGCATTATGCCTCAGCATCCACATTTTACATTGCAGTGTAAAATGTAAAACCCATTACAACAAAATCATGGCAGCATATAGTGTTTAAATGCTGGCAACATGCTGTCATCACAAACTTTCTGACTGAACTTTTGATGCACCCTAAATCTCTATCCAATATCCGATTGAGGTAATTTAAATATTTACAGAAAACTTATTCTATGAATTAGGTAATGGCATGTTTTCATTCTCAAATTATATCATAGCATGAGGTTGGACACCCAAACACAAACCAACCACATTTAAACACTTTTTTACAAATAGGGTGTCTAAAACCCATTTTAAGTCAAAAACTCACACAACTAATTGGACCATATTGAAATGACCTAGAACAATTGGTGCAACACACCATAACACATAAATACAGTCTAAATCTCATTTTCACTCCTCAGCTTCGGTTTCATTAAAAAGTAAGAGGTATTCATCATTCAAATCATCAAAATACTCATTTACAAACCATCAATTTATCATAAACATACTTATACATGTATTTTTGGTCCTAATTAGGCATTAAGAGCACATACATTTTGACCTAGCTAGGGCACAAAATACAACTAACCAATCACAAAAGCATGTAATGATGCAAGTAATTTACATAATAGTCCTCGTTGGTAATATTGTAATAATTACACATAATCCAAAAGGAATATAAGGCATTACAATAGAAAATCAATTCATAAGGCTTAGAAGGCTTTCCATTGTCTTGTCTAGAGTTAGTGCTTGTAAAATATAAAATGAGGGGTAAATACAACTAGGGGAGTTCACGAGATAAGACGGGACCAGGACACCTCCATCCCGTGTCCCGTCCCGAAAAAAAGATGTAGACTGAATTTTGATCCCGTGTCTCGCCCTGTCTCGAAAGTCGTCCATCCCGTTAAGAGTCGAGACAGGATCGGGACAAGATCAAACTATCTCGTCGTCTTGATAATCGAATATATTAGAGAAAGACCTGGATAATAACATTTATGAAAATTTTAAATCATATAATTTATTAAGTTTAAAATTAAACAACACAAGTACATAAATCACAATAATTTAAAGTCAATTATTGAATTACATTAATCATAACTACATATTATAATAGCAAATACAAGTGATCTTTAAGCTATATGAGTAGCAACAACAGACAAGTCAAATACAATATCAAATCATTGTTCTTCTATCATATGTCGATAATTTTTTTTTCTTCAAATGAAAAAAGGTAGGCCATATAGGCATATTGGTAAGGGAGGACCAAACAAAGATGGCATAAAAATAATTTTTTTTGCCGATCAATCAACTTGTTGTAGATTGAGGAAGGATCAGTAGACGATAAAAAAAATAATAATAGTAAACATCAAGTGTATGAGCTGCTTCGGAACGTCAACTTGTATACTTGATATCGCTTTCAATTTTCAAGTTTAACATCTCCTAGTATGTGTTCAAATATTTAATTACAGCAGTTAGTAGAGGAAATATTATATAAGAGCGTGGTAGCATGTCTGCAATTTACACTGGTTAAAACATTGAGGTAGATAACACAATTAATCTATGTCGATTATTAGCGAGCTATTTACGTCCGTTTTCTTAATTATCGATCAAGGTATTGGGATTTTTCATTCCATTCTTTCATCAACCATGCAATTTTATGGGGATGGAATCAAATTGGCTGATGACTTTTCTTGAAAGAATCAATGAAATAATACAATTCTCACCAAACAAACTTCTATTGAATTGCCGGGTGTAAATTTCATGTTATGTATTTGTATTGAATAGAAACATAACTCATTTTTTCAAGGGTATATACACAAGCATAGATTAAAATAAATGTTCAAGTACGTAAGTTTTGTTATTTTAAAGTGCTTATTATATGTGTGCGTGTACCTGTGATTTTTTTTTTTTGAGCAAATTCATTTAAGATTTTTGAAAAGAAGTAAGCCCTATGCCACCTAGGGTGATGATGACATTATTATATATTGACCATTTCACAAATGTACATATAATTAACTTAGTTTTATTGTATAAGTAACAACAAATGTCGCTCGCGTTATTGCATTCCTAATTAAGCAAAAGAGAATATGCAGAAAGTTATGGGAATGACAAAGAGCTTCTTCTCTTTTCTTGCAGGTTGTCTGGTTTTTGCAGTTCTGGTTCAATCTCAGGATCAGTCAGGTAATTTGCCACCAAAAAAAAAACTTATGAACTTGATTACATTACCATATATTTAATAACAAGAATAATTAATTAACCTCTGCCTCTATGTTTCAGGATTCATAAGCATAGATTGTGGGGCACCTGCCAAGTCCACCTACGATGAGAAGACAACAGGCATAAATTACATATCAGATGACAAGTTCATAAATTCTGGAGTGAGCAACTCCATAACCAGCGAGCTCAAAAGCATGCATCAACAGCAACTTTGGAACTTGAGAAGCTTTCCTCAAGGAACAAGAAACTGTTACACCATAAACATCACAAGCGGCTCTAAATGTCTAATCAGGCCTAATTTTCTGTATGGGAATTATGATGGCCTGAATGAGTTGCCAAGTTTTGATCTGCATCTTGGGCCTAGCTTGTGGGAAACAGTCAAAATAACCAATGCATCTCTGTTAGTAAGCCCTGAGATCATACATGTTCCATCACTAGATTACATGCAAATCTGTCTGGTTGACACAGGCTCTGGAACCCCATTTATATCTGCTATAGAATTGAGGACTTTGATGAATGATACTTATGTTACTCAGTTTGATGGACCCTTGTCACTTCAATTGAGATTGAATTTAGGCTCAACCAGCAACCAAGTTTACAGGTAAATATCCTTACTTTAATTTTATAGGGACAATGAAACCTTTAATTTCTTAAGTTTATCTTAATTATCAATTTAATCTTTGTCAATTGGAAATTCTTTAAAGTTTCATAATCATACAAAAATAATTCTTATCGTGTTATTTCTCCTTACCATAAGGATTAATTGTACGTGATCATGAAACATTAAAAACTTGATTAATAAAGTCTGAACTTCGAACATCAAATCAATAACTAAAGGCAAATTTGAGAAACAAAAAAATTTCATTATCCCATTTTTATACATCTAAAAGAGTTTTTCAGTTGTACTCTTGAGAATCGGTGTTTTTGAATATGTTAACATTACTTTGGGTGCATTTGTATATCCGTTATATGAAATTAATTATAGAAAAATTGACTAACATAATTAATTTTGAATATAATTAATTCGGTTAGATGGTATAATTGACTTATAAAATTGATTGTAAGTATAATTGAAAAGCGTAATTGAAATCAGGTTATAAAACCATGGTCTTGTGAAAAAAAATATTAAACACTCCTCTTACATATCAAAATCAATTATAAACTCTAAACTGTGATTTTCTTAAAAATTTCCAGACACCACTATTACATGTTAAAATCAATTATACCCAAAACCATAGTTTTCTTAGAAAAATACAAACACCCTTATATACGTGCCAAAATAAATTATACTTTCATAAAAAAATTATCCAAAATCCATATAAACTTTATTTTATAAATTATAGTTTTGAGTTCATAATTAATTTTGGTATCTATATGGGTGTTTTAATATTTTTAAGAAAGCCATGATTTTGGGGTTATAATTAATTTTATCATATATTAAGAGTGTTTGGATATTTTTAAGAAAACAATAGTTTTGATTTTATAATTAATTTTGATATGTAATAGAGTTGTTTGAATATATTTTTACAAAACCATAATTTTAATCTCTGAAGTATCCAAACATGTTATACTACTTTAATTTATTGATAAAACACAATGATGTTGTACAATCTATATAACCAATCCTAATCAGTAGAATAAGGCTTTTTGTTATTGCTATTGTTTACATTAGTTTTTCTAAACACAAAAAAAGGCTAAAGGTATTTTTTAAAGTAAAAATAAGCAATTATTAGTATGCTCTAAATCAACTTTTTAACTAGCAGATTAAACTAGTGGTTCTTTACTCCATCTTTACATATTAAAAAAATATCTGATAAGAGAATTACTTTGCCACAGGTATCGTGATGATGTTTACGATCGCTTCTGGTATTATAATGTCTACAACCCGGACTGGACGCAAATAAGTGCTTCAATTACTGCAGATTCCTTAGTTCAAACTCATTACGAACCACCAGCCACTGTTATGAGTACCGCAGCCACGCCACTAAATGAAAGTGCTCCAATGTTAGTGTTGTGGGAGCCAGAAGATGCGACAGACCAATTCTATGTTTACATGCATTTTACAGAGCTGCAAGTCTTAGAAAAGAATCAGACAAGATCATTCAACATTTCCCTAAATGATGGTCTCTTTTTTGCTGATGTTGTACCTAAGTACAATTACACAAACACTATATTCAGCAGGTATCCTACCAAGGGAAAAATAATTCGGATTTTGCTTCAGCAGACTGAGATTTCAACCCTCCCTCCCATTCTCAATGCCATTGAAATTTATTCAGTTAAAGAATTTTCACAACCAGAAACAGAAGAAGGAGATGGTATGTTCTGCAAATATAAACTCTAGAATGAACTCTCTGGTAGAATCAAGAATAGATGTGTTAGAGATATATAGGGCATGTTTGGTTTCTATTTTTAAAAATAGTTTTTAAAAAAAATTAAAAAATCATTTAAATAAGCATTTTGATTTTAATTGCTTTCAAAAAAGTTTTATTTTTTTAAAAAATAGAAACATCTTAAAACTGTTTTTATTTTTTATTTTCAAAACATATTACATTTAAATATTAAAAATACGGTCACATTGAGCGATCACTATCATAAATAAGTATCATTAATTATCAACGATCATCACTATCCACCAATTTTTTTAATTCTAAAATTTTTTGTAAATTAATAAAATTAAACAAATTTTCTTTTTGTTTTATTTTGAAATAAAATTTAAAATTGTATTGCAAAACAATTTAAAAAAATGGAAACACAAACAAACAGGCCCATATTTTCTGTTTCTTTTTTTTTGGGGATAGTATCCATTTTTTCTGTTTCTTCTTCTTCATGTGCTTGAATTAGACTACTTTTCTTTTATAGATTGACTTTCACCTAAGAATTCTTTAGTTTTTCAAATAATCTGGTAGAGAAGAGACATGATATAGACTAACTTGTAATTTTGAGAAACAGTTGATGCAATCACAACAATCAAGTCTTCTTATGGGGTGACAAGAAATTGGCAAGGAGATCCATGTGGTCCTGTGGCCTACATTTGGGAAGGTCTAAATTGTACTCATGATGGCTAGAATTCCCCTAGAATCACAACCCTGTAAGCTTGTTTTCCCAAAATCAATGTTGTTACTTCATGAAACTTGAATCAGAAACTTCCAATAATATTGGAAAAGCCAAACAGGAATTCGTCTTCAAGTAGATTGCCAGGACAGATAATTCCTTCCATCTCAAATCTCACCATGTTGGAGATGTTGTGAGTATTTTTTTATACTAGCTTGGTCTACTCTTCTTTTTGATTTTTTTTCCCATAATTTCTTTGGTTCCCTTCATATTCGGTTTGAATAATGAGGAAAATGAAGGCTGAGATTATTAGCAAGGAAAATGTTCAAAAATAGTAATTTTTTTTATTATTTTGAGAATTTTTCTTCCTAGAATTATAACTCCCCCCCTATTTTCTTCTTTGACAATAAAGAAAATCTCATTTTTAAGGGGGAGAATATTTCTATTTCAGGGATTTATCAAACAATAGCTTAAATGGACCGGTGCCTAGCTTTTTGTCTCAACTACAAAACCTGAAGATCTTGTAAGTTGCTTGTCATTAATAATCAGATCTCATGGGTTATAAAATGGAAAGGATGTTATATATATAGTTCGATTTTTTTTTCCCCCAGAAATCTTGAGAACAACAACTTCACAGGTGTTGTTCCCTCTGATCTGGTTGAAAAATCAAAGAAAGGTTCTTTGTCACTAAGGTATGGTTCTTGTTAAAATCTTAATATCCTAGAAGTTGTTTTAAATGAATTTAGCACATAAATATTCATATTTCTTAATCTCCATACATAAAAAAATCACTACTAAAAAATTGACGACAAAATCAGTCAATAGTTTTGAATTTAATGATGAATTTTTTTCATAACTATCGCATCACTCATTTAGCGCTGGAATTTCCCATCACTATTTTATTCTAGTATTATATTGAAAGTCATTTTGTGCATCTCAACATATACCTTGTATTCATGCCACCACCTGTAGCTCCTATGCCATAATCCATATTATCATCTTTTGTCAATTAAGCTACTCATCTCTCGGTGCACTACTTTTTTTCACTAGAGTTATAATAAAACCGCAGCCTCTACGGGCATATTATTCAAAATTTATTATATATATATATATTATTAAATTACGCATTAACATAAATATCAATTAATTATATATCATTTTATACAATCAATTCTTCAAGTAATTATTTCCTAATTTAAAATTATATTAAAATTTTCAATATTCTTATTTTAGTAATTGTTATGAATTTTTTATGCGCATCTTTATATGTATAACGTGAATTTTTTTTACATTTTTACACAAGTATTTTGATCATTTTAATTATTTTTTGCCGCTACTGTATAAAATTTAGTGACATATAAACATATAATTCTTGACAAAATGATGATGGCTTACGACATTTATCGGACACTAATTTTTGTGTTTATCCACGGATCTCGGTTCCTCACTAAACCTTCCACACTTGGCTTTTATTCGTGATGTATTTTAATCAACTTAATATGAAATATGCCATTAATTTTAGTGTTTCAAGTAATGAATTAACTTTGTCATCTTGTTCTCAGGATATCATATTCTCCTCGATAGATCATTAGATCTCCACCCCCCATTTCATGCAAAGCTGAATCAACTAATTAGTTATTTGTTGATGTCTTCTAAATAGAGCTATAGAATACTTGTAAGATTTATTGACAGATATGAACATAATAACTTCTTTGACTTTCCATGCTAGTGTTGGACAAAATCCATATCTATGTGAATCTCCTCCATGCAATAAGAAGAAAAAGAACAATACCATTATTCCCATAGTGGCATCAGTTGGTGGAGTCCTGATCCTTCTGATAGCCTCAACAGCAATATTTTTTACCCTTAAAAGGAGAAAATCAAGAGGTGAGGCTGTCTTTAATTATCAGTCATATGTGCATATGCACACAGCACACAATTTTTGTTGTTCATGTGAAAGAACCAGCCATTAAAAGCTTTTTTCTTTCTTTTTTTTTTTTTGTGAGTCAAATTTTAAACAAGCCCAATTGAGACCTCACAGCTAGCTGAAAAAGTTGCAGAACAAAAAGACACATCTGTGCAAGTCATAAATAGAGAATATTCATACTCTGATGTCCTCAAAATGACCAATAACTTCAGCACAATTCTTGGAAAAGGTGGGTTCGGAGCAGTTTATTTAGGTTACATCGATGAAACTCCTGTTGCTGTTAAAATGCTCTCTACATCATCAGTTCAAGGTTATAAACAATTCCAAGCAGAGGTTAAAAAAAAAAATCAACGGTGTACCAAAATCACCTGATTTTTTAATCGTTAGGTATATATGTATTTATGTTTTAATTAAGCATGGTTGTGAAATTGCTTGCCAGGTTAAACTTTTAATGAGAGTTCATCACAGAAATCTGACTTCCCTTATTGGGTATTGCAATGAAGAAACCAGTAAGGGGCTTATATATGAGTACATGGCTAACGGTAGCCTACAAGAGTACCTCTCAGGTTTGTTGGTGGAAATCAATTTCAATATAGTAGTCTGAATATGGATTATTTTTTTTGACCAATAGTCTGAATATGGATAACAGTAAGTATAGAAAGTTATGGAGTTCGATTCTGCAGGAAAAGGTAGCAAATCAAAGTTTCTCACTTGGGAAGACAGACTTTATATAGCACTGGATGCAGCACTAGGTCAGAAAATGAACCAAGTTAATTAATTATTGTGTATTCAGTTTCACCTCTAAAATCTTTCTAAGTGAATGGTATTTGCTATAAAATTTGGCCCAGGGTTGGAGTATCTACATAATGGATGCAATCCACCTATAATCCACAGAGACATTAAATCTTCAAACATATTGTTGAATGAAAAATTCAAAGCAAAAATAGCTGATTTTGGTCTATCTAAAACTATCCCAACTGATGATGGAACTCATGTGTCAACTGTTGTTGCTGGTACTCCTGGTTATCTAGACCTTGAGTAAGTCCTTCAATAATTATCTTGCTTCAATAATTATCAATAATTATCTTCAATAATTATCTTTTTTTGGTTAGGAACATAGATAGAAGACTTTGTAAAATTGCAAGGTGATCCCCGGAGATACTGTAACGACACAACATAGGGTCCTAGTCCTTGATGTGTGTATTATGAGTAAAATCCAAAAACGTCGACAAGTAGTAGCACCAAGGATTAGGTGGTGGCAATTAAAAGGTGAGAAGCAAGATATTTTCAAGTGAAATCTTTTAGATAAAGGAATTTGAAAATCTCAGGGAAGTGCTAACATCATGTGGGAGAATATGGCTAAAAAGATACGGGAGGTTGCAAAAGTAGTTTTGGGAGAATCAAAAGGTTCTAGTCCGAGAGATAAGGAGTCTTGGTGGTGGAATAATAGTGTGCAGGACAAAATCAAGTATAAGAAAAACTGTTTTAAAGCCATACATTTGTGTAACAATGAGGAAAATTGCAAGAGGTACCGTATGGCTAAGAAGGAAACTAAGAGAGCTGTGAGTAAAGCTCGTTCTAAAGCTTTTGAAGAATTTTATAAGAGCCTTGAGACGAAGGAAGGAGAGCGAAATATTTATAAGATTGCTAAGAGTAGGGAAAGAAACTCAAGAGATTTAGAACAGGTAAGGTGTATTAAGGATGAAGAGGGAAGAACTTTAGTTACAGATGATGAAATTAAAAATAGATGAGAGACTTACTTTTCTAAACTTTTCAATGATGAGAGGGTTCATCTAGTAACTTGGAGGATTTAGTAACTGGTGAAGGAGAATAAAATTTGTCATTCTATCGAATAATATGTGATAAGGAGGTAAAGGAAGCTCTTAAGAAAATGGCAAATGGTAGAGCCAACGGACCTGACTGTATATCTATCGAAGCGTGGAAATGTTTAGGTGAAGAAGGGGTGAGATGGTTAACTAAGTTATTTAATGTGATTTTTCGGTCCAAGAAAATGCCTGATGAGTGGAGGAGAAGTACATTAATTCCTATTTATAAAAATAAAGGAGATATTCAGAATTGTACTAACTATAGAGGGATTAAGCTCATGAGCCACACAATGAAATTGTGAGAGAAAGTAATTGAGCACAAGTTGAGATTGGAGACAAGTATTTCCGAGAATCAGTTTGGTTTTATGCCAGGTAGATCAACTACAGAGGCGATTTATCTACTAAGGGGATTAATGGAAAAGTATCGTTGTAAAGATAAAGATCTACACATGGTTTTTATTGATTTAGAAAAAAACTTATGACCGTATACCAAGAGAAGTGCTTTAGAAAGCGTTAGAAAAAAATGGAGTACGGATTGCTTATATTAAAGCCATACAAGATATGTATGAGGGGGTAAAAACTAGTATAAGAACACCTAGTGGTCAAACAAAAAATTTTCCTATAAAGATTGGACTACATCAGGGATCATCTTTGAGTCCTTATTTGTTCAACTTGATCTTAAATGTTTTGACAGAACATATTCAAGGAAAAATTTCGAAATGTATGCTCTTCGCGGATGATATAGTTCTTATAGCAGATACAAGAGAAAAGGTTAATTTCAAACTTGAGTTATGGAGAAGGACATTGGAGTTGAAAGGTTTTTGTCTGAGTAGAAGTAAGACAGAATATTTATATTGTAAATTTGATAAAGGACTATTCGACAATAATTTGGAAGTGAAATTGGGAGATCAAATTATACCTCAAGTGAAAAAGTTTAGATATTTAGGAGCCATTATTCAAAATGATGGTGAAATCAGTAGAGATATTTCACATAGAATTCAAGCTGGGTGGTTTAATTGGAGAAAAGCTAAAAGAGTTATTTGCGACCGTAAGGTGCCTAATAAACTTAAAGGAAAGTTTTATCGCACTGCTATCAGACCAGCAATGTTATATAGTAGTAAATGCTAGGCTTTAACGGGACAGTAAGAGCATAAAGTTGAAGTAACAGAGATGAGAATGTTATGATGGATGTGCGGACATACACGTAAAGATAAAATTCGAAATGAGCACGTACGCGAAAAAGTGAGGGTGGCACCTATTGAGGAAAAAATGGTAGAAAATTGATTGAGATGGTTTGGGCATGTACAAAGAAGACAAAGGGAGGCACCAGTGAGAAGAGTAGAACATAAAACTTTGAGTCCGGTTAAGAGAGATAGAGGAAGGCCTAAGAGAACATTTTTGGAAGTTATTGAACGCAATCTGTTAATTAATAATATTCCTAAAAGCTTGATAAATGATAGAGCACAATAGCGTCTTGCAATCCATATAGCCGACCCCACCTAGTGGGATAAAGGCTTGTTGTTGTTGTTGTAATCTTTTTTGTTCTTGTGTTAAGAAAAAAAAAATGATAAGTGCATGTTTTCTTTAATCCAACATTATTCTTATGTTACAAATGTACTCTAAGTTATTTTGTATTCTGTTTCATAGGTACTACATAACAAACAGATTGATAGAGAAAAGTGATGTTTATAGCTTTGGAGTAGTTCTGTTGGAGATAATCACAAGTCTACCAGTCATATCAAGAAACCATGAGAGAACTCATATAAGTCATTGGGTTAGCTCCATGGTTGCTAAAGGGGACATAAAGGCCATTGTTGTCTCAAAGTTAAGTGGTGACTTAGATAGTAACTCTGTGTGGAGAGTTGTGGAAATGGCAACGAATTATGTGTCTCCAAACCCCAACAACAGGCCAACCATGAGTGAGTTAGTGAATGAGCTAAAGGAGTGTTTGGCAACAGAAGTACCAAGAACCAAACCCAATAGTGGTGCTCATACAGGAGATTCAGTTGAATTAGTGTCCCTGAATTTGACAACTGAATTCTCTCCCTTGGCTAGGTAGATAGTAGCTTGCCTCATATCAGAAGAATGAAGTTAATGTGAAACTCTGCAAGAAGGATATATACGTCAGTAAGGACAAAATTGAATTTGTTTTAGACCTTATTTTCTAAATAATCATAGATCAAGCCAATCAGAAGTGGCTGCTGTTGTAATTTATAGAATGGGTTATGATTTTATCTTTCTACTAGTGAATGTTGGATTTTCGTAATCTTGCATAAATCTTCTTTTGTTTTACGAAAACCTAAATTTCTTACTGACATTGGTTAATTATGAGTTCTCTGCGCCACTAGGTAATCATTGCTTTATTTATTAATTATGTATGCTATAGATCAATCTAATCACATTATTATATTCCTTCAGTGAATATTTAGTTTCTGTTGTTAATGAATCTGTAAGATGGAGATGAAAATATCAATGTACATTTTCTTTCTTATATATCTTGAAACTATCTGGATATGGGAATGCATGCAATGCTTCTGTCCATGAATTATACCAAATGGGCAACCTGGTTTGATGATTTAAAGATGTTGCAGCAAAAAGAGAGAAATTAATGTTGAAACTGGAAATAAAGGTTTATACTAATAATCAAAGAGATCTGTCACATGAAATAAATTTTCCTTTCTTTTAATCATGTTTGGTGCTGTTTGGTTGATTATGTTGGGAAATAGGCAAATCCAAGCCATTAGATTTTGGTGCTGTTTGAATGACAACTTTTAGCAATGTCACAACCAAAAGTCTTAAACTTTTAGCGGCGACTTTTTAGAGTTGACAACCAACAATGACACAAAGTTGTTGTAGATTAGTTTCAACGGCGACTTTTTATTATTGCCACTGAATATAACACTTTCAACAATGACTCTATATTGTCGCATGAACATATATTTTTATTTATTTTTTAAATATTATATTAATATAATAAATGTATATTATCAAATAAATTTTGAGATAAATACTATATAAAATAGCTTAAAATACAATGTTGTGTTTAGAAGAGAGAAACATGATGTGGCGAGAGGGGGAGGGAGGGAGATTGGTAAAGGAAGAATGATGCGTATATGATAGAGAAAATACGAGTTTTTGCGAGAGGAGTAATGTTTTTTTGTGAATGAGATTATGTGATTTTTATAGAGGGGAAAGAAAGAGGGAGGACACACGCTACAACGAAGTGCGTGCATATTTTCAAAGAAAGTGAGGTAGGGAGATAATATGCACATAGGAGTATGTGTGTGGGTAGGACCAGGCTTCTTTTCATTTCTCCTTTCTTCACTTTCCATCTCAATCCTTCGATATATTTTGAAATGATTGAGATTTAATATTTTATAAAATTATTATCAAAATGTGAAATTTATGAAAAATAAATAAGTAAATTAAAAATATAACTAATTTCATCTAAACTACAATCTAAGAATTATGATTATGATTAAAAAAATTTTTATGAAATATTAAATTACAACCATTCCAAGTTGAGATGGAAAGAGGAAATTGGAAAAAGAGAGAAGCTAAGTCTGTATGGGTGAGGGATGGAGGGTTTGTCAACATGACATAGAGAGAATATGTAAGTGCATAAGAGAGATGCGATGTGTTCCAAACTCATTACTGTAGCAAGAATTTAAATTCAATTTTAATGGTTATAATTTAAAATTTTCAACTTGTAATTTTTCATACAAGTAAGATTATTTTTATTTTAATTATATATTTATTAAATGAATAAAATTATGTTAAATTTAAATTATTTGATTTTGATATGATGAGCAAAATTGATTTCTTGAGTGTGGGAAAGGGAGAGAGAAGCGAGAGAGAGAGAGATAACTAAATTTGTGTGATTATAGTTATATTAATCGATAATTTGATATCTTATGATAGATTTGCACGTATATGTGGGAAGAGGTAGAGAGATTAATTAATCAAGTATTTATGTGTATGATTATAATTATCATAATAGATATTAATACTATAATTATAAATAGGGTTAATAAACATCCTTAACCCTAAATTATTAATCAAATAGCGTTCTAAACATTGAACTCTTAAAATGATCAAAAACTTCATTCAACTTGTAAATCCAAATCAAATTACCCCCACTGTTAATTATGTGTGGATTAAATTAGCTAATTTTTATATTAATATCTTTGATATATTATTTGAATAACTTATCAAAGTTAGAAATGCATAGGTAGGTCCTCATTTTGATTTTTAAAACAATAAAAATAATTTTTTCCATCATTTAAGCTCAATAATCACAAAAAAAAAAATAATAACAACATGCGCAAGCATATAATTTTTAAAAGAGGTTGGTATATGTCTTTGTTTCAAATACAAATTGTAAGTTCTTAGTTTTTAAAAGAACTTGACAAAGTGTTTTATGTGCTTTGTACAGAATAAGGAGCCTAGAGAAGTTCATATGTTTGTGTATTTCTTCAAGAGATTGGTATATCTGTATTTTTTTCAATCATTTATTCCATTATTGGTGTCTGTTTAGTCACTATATTTTTGAGAATTGCACTTAAATGCTAACGTTTCAGTATAAGCACTTCATATATGTAAAATACTTGACAATTAGTATGAAATAACCATCAAGTATTTTGGCAATATATAACACTGAATTTGCTAGAAATATTTGATGGTTTTTTTTTATTATAACCGTCAAGTATTTTGAAATATTTGATGATTATTTCGTTATAACCATTAAATATTTTTATACTTGTAATCGTCAAGTATATTCCTACATGATACCTCTATTGCAAATGTTTAAGTGATTAGTTAACAGTTATCTTAAAATAACGATCAAGTAATTTTAAAATATTTGACAATTTTTAACTATCAAATAAATATATGGCACTTCATTATTTGATGGTTAAAAACCATCAAATATTTTTAAAATAATTGTCAAGTAAGGGGGTATTTTGTGATAGTGATAAATTTATACTGGATCAATTTGATTGCAGTAATTAATTAATTGAAGTCGAAGCAAAGTAAGTTATATTTAATTTTATTTCTCATATGCTCCTTTTCAATTGGAATTTATTGTCAATGAGGCGAAGCAACTTTTGCTTGAAGGTAACCGAAAACACCATAGGGCTAGGAGTAATGGAAGTAGTAGCTCATCAAGGAGCTGCAATGCCTTGCTAGATGATACATTAGGTCAGTTAAATGCTCAGAGGGCAAGTAGCCAGCTTTTGGAATCACATCTAGCAAAACTATTTAAACAGAAAGTTGAAATTTTCTCTAAAGTAGAATACATACAGGTTGAAACCATCTCATATAGAGTTTTCTTGCAAACTGCAGGGATCCATTGTTACAACCATAAGTTAAACTTTGCCTTAAAAGTTTGCAGGAATTTGTCCGACTCCAGGCTCAGTTTGCTAGATATGATATGTATTTATAGTTGAACCACTAGATGTTTATATTATTTTCTTGAAGATTAACTTATTTTAATGATTATTTTGGTTTATTAGCAATGTTACATGATGCTATTGTATTCTAGTTATATTTTAGATTTTAATTTCAATTTTGATTAATCCTTTAATGTTCAATTTTGAACAATTTTTATTATATCCTTATTAATGTTTCAATTTGCACAATTTTACTTTCTAAAAAGGTTGGTTTGAGTTTCAGTGTTTTTTACCAAATGGAAAGCATTATCAGCAGTGACAGAATGATGCTGCTGAATGGTTTATTCAGTACGTGGTGACAATGTATCACCGCATATGGGAATATAATTGGTGGCAACAAAATGTCAAAGTCGATTCTAGATATTTAGCAGCGACAAGTGACATTTTTAGTCTTTAGTGACGACTTTGGTCATTGTTGATTGGCCACATTCAGCGGTGACATTTTATTAAAATGTCACTATAGATATAATTAGCTACAGGAGCTCTCACAATGACTTGGAGGTGACTTTTTGTTGTCATTAAAAGTTAATTTTTTTTAGTGGAATTTAGGTGTGCTTTGGTAGTGAAAAAAATGGCAACAATTAAGAAAAGATCATAAATTTGAGCTTTTATTCTCAACTTTTAAGTGGAGTTATCTAATAATCAAAAGTTGTACTTGATTTATTTTCGATCTTTTCAGTAGCGTCAGCGTGACATTGATATCATAATGCCCAAATACAAGCACAGTACTACAGATAATTATCTCATTCACTGCACAAATATTCACAAATAAGCTAAGTTTGCATTCTCTTATTAGTGAGCATTATGACATAATAATCGATCCTGTTTATAATTATATGTACAAAATTCTAAAAACATTATGCGTGTCGCACGTACATGATCGCATGAATGACAATAAGCTTTGCAAAATAATGAAACCCCTTACTCGGAAACCTTCAAACAAATGCTAGCAAAGTCGCACTGACAAGAACTACCAAAAAAAAAAAAAATTTGGTGGTGTCCAAAAATTAACTTTTTATCGTGGTCAAAAGTCATTTTTAAAAAGAATAATAAATAAAAGAGCCACATCAACTTACACATTATACCACATCACTTATCACATGTGTATCTCCTTATGTTACGGCACATGCCACATCATATATTCATTGTAACCCAAGCCAAAATTTGAGCTTTTGATCTCCACCTCCCAAACCTTAAATTCTCATTTTTTGTTAGTTGAATTGAAATGCACCTGTAATTATTATCTACAAAATTAAATATATATTATTTAACTACATACACATATATCAAATAAATATCATTAAAAATATATACATACATATTATATTTTATTTCCATTTATTAATGCGTTAAAATAATTTTTGAGTGTATATATATTATATTTTTAATAAAATATTATTTTTGTTAGGAAAATGAACTTAAAATAAAATAATTTTTAAAAATTAAATAATTTTCTTATAAACATTTTTACCAATTTTTAAATTTTATTTTTATTTTTTAAATTAAAATAATTAAGTATATAATTTATTTTAAGTATGCATTATATTAGTTTTTGTTAAATATCTTTTACTTTTTTTTCCATATTTTTCTCAAAAATTAATAAATAAATTATTAAAATTTTATCTCATCCCAAGTTAAATGCTTCCCCTTATTTTATTAAAAATAAATTTTATCTACAATTTTTAATTATCTTAAAAAATATTTTCATAAAAATTTATTTTAATCATATAATTTTGTTAATAGTTATTTTGAATAATTATTCTTTATTATCTTTGAGATAGAAAATGGGTGACCATGTGATAAACTAAAAGTAGATAGTAAACAAAAAAAGTCCAAATTAAAAATCTAAGTAAATATTTCATAATCAAAATAGAAGGAATCTTATATTAACTTAGTCTAAATTAGTTTAGACTTTCATTAAATTCTTTTTAATAGAGTTAATATAAAGATAATAAGGAATACTTTTCAATAACTTTACATTTAAAATGAATAAACTTTAATAAGTTTATACATAATTTCATCCATAATTCAAAAAACCGTCAAGTATTCTCCACCTATTTTATTTGTTGCTTATTTTAAATGACCGTTAAATATGAAGCGTCTTGTTTAAATAATCCTGTGGTGGTGAAAAGTATAGCTCAGCAAATGAAGTAAACACGATGTGTATACCAACTTAAGCATCAAGTGCCTAATAAGTCAAGTAGTTTGCAATACCATTTTGCATCTTACAACATTTATACAACTTTAACATTCTAATACTATTTATGTATATGTAAGTAAGTAAGTATTTATGTATCACTTTAACATTCTAATGTTATTTATTTCTCATTTTATATATAAATATCTCTAGTGGCAACAAATTTTGCGGCTAAAAATAATTAAGTAAATTAATTTTTATAAAAATATTTTTTAATTTTATTATTATTATTTTTTTGCAGTGAGTAATTGAATTCACTTGAAAGAAATAGTCATTTATAATATCAGACTAATATTTGAATTCTTTTCGAGACAAGTTGTGTTCATATTTAATAAATAAGCATGCTTTGAATAGATTGCTTTAAATAAGAAGGTACTTGTTTACAATTAAAAACTTCTAACAAAGTCTAATGGAAGGACAAGTTTTAATGGTCACAAAACTTATAAGCTCCTGGATCTTATCTGATCACAAAAACTGAATGATTTGACTTGCGACAATATTTTATGAAGAATATAAGACAATTAAACTTATTAAACCTGAATTTCTTAGCATTCACATCACCGAAAATGATGAGATCTGACCCTAGAAAGTTGCCGCAACATTTCAAATGAAGCTGACACTTAACATTATAACAAGTCCCACATTGAAAATACTCACAGATTGAGTGAAATTTATAAGTTTAAGAAATTCTTTCATTCAACAAGTTAATCTTTTGAAATAAACTTTTTCTTTAAACCTCATTACATGTTAGGAATTTGAAATAATCCTAACATCTATCAACCTTCTCCACATGATTTTTCAGAATTAATTAAAGGCAATTAAATCACACGGAAATAAAAATGAAAGCCAATTAGCGGTCATCAAAGAAACCCTAACATCAATTCATCTTGGAGAATAGTGTAGAATTTCAAGTTTAAATGAAGGCATTTCAAAAAGATTTATTGAATTTACCAACTAAAACCGAAATCCAACCCTTGTGGACAACATCCAGTGACATGGCTCAGGTTTTATTAACGATTTATCAAAGAAGCTCTTGAGCAATTATTCTGAGATATATACGGCTGTCCTCCACTCCACCATCCCTCCTCTATCCCTCCAACCTCATTTTGCTCATCATCAGCCGCCAAAATTCAGGGTCCATTTGGTTTTCAGTTTGAATGTTCAAAAAGACTTTTGAAATGAATTTTGGATTCAGATGTTATCTGGTTTTCATTCTTTTCTAAGAAGTTTATTTAAAAAGTCATTTTCAGATATGATTGAATGTGCTTTTAGCCAAATTAAAATGATGGAACTTTTGAGAAGTGGAATTGAAAAGTGATATATTATTTAACCATATTGCCTCAAGTTTAATCTCTTATTTTTTATTTTTTAGTTAATTCATTAAAAATATAATTATCATTTAATTATTAATAATCAGATATCAAGTTTTTAATATTATAAATTGAATAATTAATCATGTTAGTTTTTAGCATTAACGTATAATAAAAATTACAAATCTTTTTCACATTTTAAAATGACAAAATTTAGAAAGCAGAAAAATTAGAGATCAAGTTTTAGCATTATAAATCAAATTTTATGTTATTTAAAATCTTTATCACATTTTTAAAATATTTTAAATATATTACATTTGTATAATAAAAATTACAAATCATCATAAATTAATGTCTCTTTTGATAATTGTATATTCAAAAGTATATTTTACTATCATAATTTAAATAACTTTTAGTTTACCAAATTAATTTTTAAAAAAAATATATATAATATAAATTTCGTTATAACAATTGACTTTCACTAAACTAACTTTTGTCAAATGAACTTTTAGCAAATGAACTTTTAAAAAACTAAAGATCAAACACACACTTAATGTCTTAATTTTAATTTTTATGTTATATTTATTAAAATAAAAAATTTTAATAAATCTTATTATCAATTTAAACATCCTAAATTTAATATAAATGGTCAGAATTTAATATTAAAAATTTTAAATTTTATAAATTAAATATTTAGACAGTACAAATTTAATATTATTTTTAATAATTTTTATAAATTTTTATTTTTCTAATACAATATTAAAAATAAAGCGTGCACTTTTTAACGAAATTATAAGTTAAAAGTTTTAAATTTTGATAATGTGAATACTTAATTTATAAAAATTATAAAAATTTCAATATTAAATTTATAGTATATTAATAATGATTTATTAAAATTTTAATAAAGTCATCAAACATTAAATCTAGACAGTTGGGATTGAGATACAAAGGAGAGGCAGAGAAAGGATGATGTAACGGAGGGAAGCTGAGTCTCTTTGCCTCTATCTTCTAATGATTCTTCTTCTGCAATATTGTATCTCAGGATACTGAAAGAAGAAGAAAAGAGAGGGCGAGAGAGAAAACCCTATTATCATGTAGTTGGGAGGCATGTCTTATTGCTTTTCTCGAAGGTGAAAGCAAACCCTAGCGACACTATGAAATCCACAAGATGGACTGGAGAATCTTTTATATCTCAATTACCTTTTTTTCTATTTCTTATTTTTGCCAGAAATTTCTTATTTGTAATTCCCTTTTCACATATTTTCATGTTTTTCCTTTTCGGGCGGGAATCTAGAAAGGAAAAATTTCAGTGAGAGACCCTTGAACAAACATAATAAAAAAGAGAACCCCTGAATTTTTGAAATTTTACTATAGGAATTAAAATTAATTTGTGATAGAAATGACAAAATTATCCTCATTTAAATGAACAACATACATACGTAAGACTACTTGTTTGTTCCCACATATTGTATATTGTTCATTTACTTACGAAATATTATTCATTTCTCTACTTCACTTGTTTATAGTCCTACTTTCACTTCATTTCATTTTAAGGGCCATAAACAAGTGAAGGAGGGAAACGAATAATATTTCATAAGTAAATGAATAACATATAATATGGGAAGGAATAAGTTGTCTTATCATAAAACTAACACTTGGAATAAATCAAGTGAAACTAGGACTATAAATAAGTGATGTTAGGTAATTAATAATATTCTATAAGTAAATAAATAACATATAGTATGGAAACGAACAAGTTGTCTTAGCTCTAATATGTTGTTTATTTAAATGAGGAAAATTTTATCATTTCTATGAAAATTTAATTTCAATAAAGTATCGAGTCTTACAGTGAAATTTTAAAATTCTAGGGTTCTCCTTTTCATTATGTTTGGTCAAGGTCCCCACCTGAAATTTTCCCATCTAGAAACTTACACCTTCTCTAGAAATATTTTGTCTACCACTCACTTGTTTTGTCTGGTCTTACGTTTTGTTTTGTCTTGTTCTACTTTCTTTTTGTGGATGGAGAATTGTTACTTACACATACATATATATCTTACTTGTAACTTACCTTTTCCCCCCTCTCGTTGCTCATATTAAAAATTATAAAAGCTTGTGGAGTCTTTAAGGATTGAATTATATCAAGAATAATCTTTAAGTCTCCATTTATTTGACCTGATTCTAGATATTTTGATTGAGCATATTGCAGAGAACAAATCTCCAAATGGATAATATTGTTCTTATTGTGAAGATAAGAGAAGAGATTATTGTAAACTTGAGTAATGGAGGAGGACCTTAGAATCAAAGAGATCTCCATTTGAATAAGAGTAAGATGGAATATTTATATTGCAATTTTATAAGAGGTCACTCAATAATAATTTAAAGTGAAATTAAGAGATAAGATTATACCTTGAGTGAAAAAGTTAATATATTTTGGAGTTATTATTCAACATGATAAGAAAATTGATGGAGATGTTGCACATATAATATAAGATAGGTGGTTTAAATAGAGAAAGGCTAAATGAGTTATTTGTGATTGAAAGGTATCTAATAAAACCATGCCATTTAGATTTCTTTAAATATAGGGTAAATGTGCAAATTGAGGACTATTAGGCAGCCTATATTATGAGATGGTGCGAAATAAATTCTAAACTAGTAAAAATGAAACACCTAGTGGCCTCCGTTAATTTCAAGCTAACTGACATTTTATTTTTAATAGTGGGGCTCGCATTCATCATCTCCCAACTGTCGGAACTTCTTCAAAACCTCTATCGTCTTCCCCCCAAATGAAAA